>NC_061119.1:124661271-124684073 GCF_002878395.1 Capsicum annuum | reverse complement strand
ATACCAATAAGTTCCTACTTCATTGTTATGACATTGATGACTCCAAAACACTTTATTGATGTGCCAATGAGTTCTTACTTCTTTGTTATTGCATTGATGGTCTATTTATATGTCTCTTATTGATGTATCATTGTTTTAAAGTATCAAAAATATGGTGGTGACCAAAATAACAATCTCAAAGATTAATTGAACTAAGTGATGGGAGTTCTCTCTTATCGGGTGGTATCCTAGGGGCATAAGCCTATCATGGGTCGATCCCTATTTATGTGTTTATGGGTGGTATCCCAGGGGCATAAGCCTATCATGGGTCGATCCCAGTTGATATGTACTAGAGGCAGCCTAATGGTCATAGTATAGTACAGTAATGATTATAAAAATGATAAGAACAAAGGTAAAGTGATTGAATAAATATAATGTACAGGTTGTCATAAGTTCTAGTAAGTGTGGTCCACTCCTATTACGATTTATTCACTTGTTTCTGATTTTTATTGAGCTCCTATATCATATGTGACTATCTAAACCTTTACATACTCAGTACATATTTCGTACAGACGTATCCCATGGGGGACCTACATTTCATGCTGCAGGCACAGGTACCTCAGCTCATACACCGCATAAGTAGGATCCAGGATATCCAGCTGCTTTTGGTGAGCTCCAGTTTGCTTCAGGGCTTTCGTGTCATATCCAGTCACTTTTGGTATTGTATAGAAGTTAGTTATATGGCGGGGTATGTCCCGACCTAAGTTAAACTCTGTGTATTGTCTAGAGGCTTTGTAGACCTAATGTACAGTTAAGGTGGTGTTTTGTTACTAGACGTGATGGCTCCAACGGCCAAGTATTGTATATATATATGTATGTGCTCGAGTTTATACAGGTGATTATTTCTTTTTATATGTGACATGATGCTGTCCAAATTTTGGGTTGTCATAGAGGTATGCATGGGAAGTATAAGGTTATGAGCTGGTTCTCTCGGGCCTCCTCTGTTATGTGTGCCAGTCTGCTCCAATAGGATTTGAGGCATGACAATAGTGGTATCAGAGAAGTTCGTCATAGTGAGTCTACAAAGCCGTGTCTACATAGAGTCTTGTTTATCGGTGTGTCGTGCACCGCATCTATAAACAGAAGGCTATGGACATTTAGGAATTATTTCTTTTCTTCATGTCTTAGATCGTGCGATAGAGCCTATATTATATATGAAGTCATAGTTGACCACTGAATCCGTTTGTTTCTCTTATTATAGTAATGATGCCGGTTACCAGAAGCAAGAATACTGGTAAACAAGTAGATGTTGTTGCCGTAGAGGGGACTAGTAAGCCACCCACTATACCAGCTAATCAAAGTGAGGCTCCAGCTGAGCATGCATCAGAAACTTCTTCCACTCCGAAAGAAATAAGGGGGAGGAGAACTATATCCCAAGAGCCACCTATTAATGCTGCTGACCAAGATCTTAGAAATGAAGTGCAACTTTTGACTCGTATAGTTGCTGGACAAGCCATTCCTACCACGGGTCCTAGTGGTACAGATAGGGCGGCTAGCCTTCGAACACAGGATTTTCTTAAGATGGATCCTCTCACTTTTACTGGATCAGATCTTAATGAGGACCCACAGGACTTTATTGATCAAATTCGAAGGGCCTTAGATGTTATGCATGTAACGGGCAGAGAGACAGTGGAGTTAGCGGCGTATAGATTCAAAGGGAAGGCTATATATTGGTACGAGGATTGGAAATGATCTAGGGGCATTGAGGCACCCCCAGCTACTTGGAAAGAGTTCAAAGAGGCATTTCTTGGTCATTATCTTCTATTCGAGATTTGTCAAGCCCATGCAGATCAGTTTTTAAATCTTCGTCAGGGGAATATGAGCGTGAGGGAGTACAATTTCTGATTTAATTCCTTGTCGAGATATGCTTCTAATCTTGTAGCTACTATGGATGATAGAGTTCATCAATATATGGATAGGCTAGATCCATAACTGGTTAGAGATTATACTATTACCGCTTTGAACAAAGATATGGACATAGAAAGGATCCAAGATTTTGCACAGAAAATAGAAGATCAGAGCATAGGAGAAGAACACAGGAATTAGAAAGAGGATATTCCAAGAGGGCCAGATCTACAGGGCAGTTCATGGCATCCCAAGAAGGGTTCAGACCATAGTTTTCTGCTAGACCACCTAGGCCATTATCTTCTTATTCTACAGCTAGTGCCCCACCACAGTTCCAAGGGTCCATAGGAAATCAATTTGGGCACAGAAGTGAGAGTCAGAGTTTGCAGATGGTGGGGTACAAAGGGCAAGGGAATATAAGCCAATCGAAACCTCCTCGAGAGCCATGCAATAAATGTGGAAGGTATCATTTGGACACATGTCGGTTGGGGACCAATGTTTGATTTTGGTGTGGTATGTCGGGGCATATGATGAGAGAATACCCATGAAGGGGCATAGGGGGTATGGCATGACCTACGGGTTCATTTGTTACATCATCATCATCGATGCCTTCTTCAGGAAGGGGTGCATAACCAATGGGTCGTGTTAGAGGTGATAGAGGAGCCATAAGTTCTAGCGAGGCTCAAAATCGTACGTATGCTCTAGCGGATCGACAGAATTTAGAGGCTTCCCCAGATGTGGTTATGGGTACGCTTTCTATCTTTTCATTCGATGTATATGCCTTAATTGATCCTGGTTCTCCATTATCTTATGTTACTCTATTGGTTGCTGAAAAGTTCAAAAGAATACCCGAATTGTTAGTTAAGCCATTTGAAGTGTCCACACCAGTTGGGGAATCTATTATAGCTAGAAGGTTTTACCGAAACTGCATAGTAACTGTTTGTGGTCATGATACGATGGCTGATCTTGTGGAGTTAGAAATGGTAGATTTTGATGTTATAATGGTTATGGATTAGTTGGTGTCTTGTTGTGCCACAATTGATTGTTGCACGAAAAAGGTATATTTCCATTTTTCAAATGAATTAGTCCTTGAATGGAAAGGTGAAATTGGCGCACCAAGAGGTAGATTTATTTCTTATTTTAAGGTAAGAAGAATGATTTCCAAGGGATACATATATCATTTAGTTAGAGTAAGGGATACAGAAGCGGAGCCACCAACTCTTCACGCTGTTCCGGTGGTAAAAGAATTTTCTAATGTATTTCCTAAAGATCTTCCAGGTTTGCCTCCTGAACAAGAAGTAGAGTTTGGTATTAATGTAATACCAGGCACCCAACCAATCTCCATTTCTCCTTATAGAATGTCCCCAGTAGAATTAGAGAATTGAAAGATTTGCTAGAGAAGAGATTCATAAGGCCTAGTATGTCCCCCTGGGGAGCACCAGTGTTATTTGTGCGCAAAAAGGATGGCTCACTGAGGATGTGTATTGATTATCGGTAATTGAATAAGGTGATTATTAAGAATAAATATCCTCTCCCAAGAATTAATGATTTATTTGATCAGTTACAGGGCGCCAAGTACTTTTTTAAGATTGATTTGAGGTCAGGTTACCACCAAGTGAGAGTCAAAGAGAAGGATATACCCAAGACAGCTTTCCGAACACGGTATGGTCATTATGAGTTTCTAGTTATGTCATTTGGGCTAACAAATGCACCCGCAGCTTTTATGGATTTGATGAATAAGGTGTTTAAGCGATTCCTGGATGTATTTGTGATAGTTTTTATAGATGATATTCTAGTTTATTCTAGATTAGAAGAGGACCATGCCAATCACTTACGATAGGCATTGCAGACTTTTCTTGATTGTAAGCTTTATGAAAAGGTCTCTAAATATGAGCTTTGGTTAAAGTCGGTGGCATTTTTGGGTCATATTGTATCTAGTGAAGGGATAAAGGTTGATGCTCAAAAGATCGAAGCTATGAAGAACTGGCCAAGGCCCACAACGCCTATGGAGATTCGTAGTTTTGTCGGGTTGGTTGGTTATTATAGAAGGTTTGTTGAAGGCTTTTCTTCAATTTCAACCCCCTTAACCAAGCTATCCCATAAAGCATCCAAATTCCAATGGAATGATGACTGTGAGAAGAGTTTTCAAGATTTAAAGAACAAGTTGATTTCTACACTCGTGTTGGTACTTCCTGAAGGCACCGAAGGGTATACAGTGTATTGTGATGCTTTCAGAATTGGTTTAGGATGTGTATTGATGCAACATGGTAAGGTAATAGCATATGCTTCTAGACAATTGCGGCCACATGAGAAAAATTATCCTACATACGATCTTGAGCTGGCAGCAGTTATTTTTGATTTAAAGATATGGTGCCCCTACTTATATGGGGTTCATGTTGCTATATATACTGACCATAAAAGCTTGCAATATATTTTTAATTAGAAGGATCTAAATTTAAGGTAGCAGAGATGGCTTGAACTATTAAAGGACTACGATGTTAATATCTTGTACAATCCAGGGAAAGCAAATGTGGTAGCTGATGCGTTAAGTCCTAACGCTATGATGGCACCTATAGAAAGGCAAGGGATGATTATAGATCTTCACCAGTTAGCTATTTTGGGAGTTCGCCTTCTTGAAACTCTGGATAAAGAGCTTATCGTACATAATGCTGCGGGATCTTTATTAGTAGCTGAAGTGAAAGAGAAGCAATATGCAGATCCTATTTTATTACAGCTTAAGAAGAACGTTCAGAGTGGTGCAAACAAGGCATTTGATCTTACGCGAGAAGGATTACTTTAGTTCCAAAATCGATTGTGTGTGCTGGATGTAGACGGGCTAAGAAAGAAGATTCTGACAGAGGCACATTGTTCAAGGTATTCCATTCATCTAGGATCAACCAAAATGTATCAAGATTTGAAAGATATGTATTGGTGGAATGACATAAAGAAGAGCATTGAAGAATTTGTAGCTGAATGTCCAAATTGTCAAAGAGTTAAAGTTGAGCACCAAAAATCCGGAGGTTATATGCAATGCATTGATCTTTCAAGCTGGAAGTGGGACATAATCAACATGGATTTCGTTATTGGTTTTCCTTGTACATCCCGGAAGTTTGATTCTATATGGGTAATTATTGATAGTCTTACCAAATCCACACATTTCCTACCCGTTAGGACCACTTACACAGTTGAAGAGTATGCAAAGCTGTACATTAAAGAGATAGTCCGATTACATGGAGTGCCAATTTCTATTATATCAGATTGGGGAACCCAATTTACCGCAAACTTTTGGAAGTCTTTTCAGAGGTATTTGGGAACACAAGTGAAGTTGAGTACAACTTTTCACCCTCAAACAGATGGAAAAGTAGAATGTACCATCCAAACACGAGAAGATATGCTACGAGCTTGTGTAATAGATTTTAAGGGCAACTGGGATGATCATTTACCTCTTATTGAGTTTGCCTACAATAATAGCTATCATTCAAGTATCAAAATGGCACTATATGAAGATTTATATGGAAGGAAGTGTAGATCACCAATAGGATAGTTCGAAGTGGGTGAAACTCTGTTGTTCGGACCGGATCTTGTTTATCAAGCCATAGAGAAGCTTAAAGTAATTCAGCAACGACTGAAAATAGCCCAAAGTCGACACAAGTCATATGCAGATAGTAGAAGGAGAGGGCTAGAGTTTTTTATAGGTGATTAGGTATTTTTGAAGGTATCACTAATGAAAGGGGTAATGAGATTTGGCAAAAAAGGGAAGTTGAGTCCACGTTATATAGGCCCGTATAAGATCACTCGAAGGTTTGGAAAATTTGCATATGAATTAGAGCTACCCCAAGATCTCTCATTAGTACATCCGGTATTTTATGTGTCAATGCTTTGAAAGTGCATCGGAGATCTATCACATATCACTTCTACTGAGGATGTGCAAGTTGCGGAAGATCTTACCTATGAGGAAGTGCCTATTGCTATTCTAGATCTCCAAGTTAAGAAGATGAGAAATAAAGAGATATCATTGGTGAAAGTACGTTGGAGAAATCGTCAAAGAGAAGAGATTACATGGAAAGCTGAGGAAGCAATGAAATCGAAGTACCCTCATTTATTCAAAGATGAAGAGGAGGTTCAAGAAACGGAGTTAGAACATTAACAAGTTTTTTTATATATATGCATAGTATTTATGTGATGATGTGAATATTAATGATGGACTTGAACTTGTTTCGATTGAATAACTACGCTAACATTCGAGGGCGAATGTCCTAAAGGGGGGAAGGATTTTACACCCCATATTCAAGTACGTGTATTAGTGTATTCAAGTACGTGTATTGGTCTTATTTATATGGAATTAATTTATTTTATTTTATTTATACCAGAATTTGCCCGTCGATGGTTCCATGCGAAGGTTATTGAATAAGGTTTCCAAAAATATAAAGATTTTCAAAAATGGATAGGTTTCGGATATAATCGAGCACGTTCAAAACTATAAAATGGTGGCCGGGATATTTGGGAATAGTAAATGTGCAGGAAAATTTCCTGCACACAAACTACAGAGGCCAGCCGAATTTTTGGGTCAACTTCGAACGATCATAACTCCCTTAATATAATGAACTGGGATAGATTCGACCAATGAAAATAAAGATCTTTGAGTCTTCTTTCCAATGCAATTGGTTTCATCCAAATCCCTGAGTAAGGAGTTATACTCGTTTTACTTCAGCCTATCAAAATAGACTTTTAGGGTCAAATTTAAATGACCATAACTACTTGTACAAGACGAACTGGGTGTCCTACTTTATATGAAATGAAAGCCCTTTGAATTATCCTTCCAACCATACCAATTTAACCCAAATCTAATATCATAGCAAAGAGTTATAATCGATCTACTTAAGCTTATCAAAACAGTCCACCAAAGGACAATTTTGAAATTATTTAAATTTTAAAAGAATTTTGGTCATTTCCTATTATATTATGGATGGGAATATGTGTATATATACATGTATATGAGTTCAAAAACTCATTTTCATCATCAATCATTGAGGAAGAACAAACCCTAGCCAAATTTGACCTTTAAATTACTTTTGATTCAACCGTAGATATTCCAAAGTAATATGATAACTCGTTTGTCATCTCGAGATCTTCGAACGGCACCTATTATTTGTGCAAATAGGATTGCATAATCAAGAGGTGAATTCTAAGGTATGAATATTATTTTCCTTTGTTCTTTTCCATATGTATATGTGTGATAGAGGATTATATGTATTGGCTGTTATTGAAAGGTGATGGAAATAGAGTTCTGGACTATTTTGCATGGTGTTGTTGTATTGAATTGTGGAAGGTGGATATGGTAATTGAGTTATGGAAGGTGGATATGGTAAATGAGTTATGGAAGGTGGATATGGTAATATACTATTGAATTGATGATTATTTATGTTTATGGCTCAATTTGGTTTAATGGATTGGTTGGAAGGATAAATGAATCCAAACTTGATATTGGAGGATATTGTATGAATATATATATATATGGTGTAATTAAGGCTTACTATTTAACCACTAGTTTGGTGAATTCAAATAATTGAATTGTGACGTTTGGTTGATAATACTAGATTGCTATATATGTTCATTGTAGATAAGTAATCCGAAAAGACGGGAAGTTCATTAGGGACTAGTATTGAAGGTTGACAGTCAGGTATGTAAAGCATACTCTATACCATATCTTTGGAATGAAAGTGAACAATTGTTCTATTAAGAAAGTTTCCAAAGTTATTCAATAACATGTGATCCATAATGGTTTTGTATGATGTCCTACGTTACCAATGAACTTGTTTCCACCCTACAAGATGTCAAGACATTCCAATACTTACTTGTCTTCCAAATCTTACATGTTTATTGCACTAATGAATGTTAGAAGGTATCTGGTTACTCAAACAAGATCCATGTGCTATTAATGACTCCAAAAAGTTGCATTAATATACCAATAAGTTCCTACTTCATTGTTATAGCATTGATGACTCCCAAATACTTCATTGATGTGCCAATGAGTTCTTACTTCATTGTTATTGCATTGATGGTCTATTTATATGTCTCTTATTGATGTATCATTGTTTCAAAGTATCAAAAATATGGTGGCAACCGAAATAACAATCTTAAAGATTAATTAAACTGAGTGATGGAAGCTCTCTCTTATCGGGTGGTATCCCAGGGGCATAAGCCTATCATGGGTCGATCCCTATTTATATGTTTATGGGTAGTATCCCAGGGGTATAATCCTATCATGGGTCAATCCCAGTTGATATGTACTGGAGGCAGCCTAATGGTCACAGTACAGTATAGTAATGATTACAAAGATGATAAGACTGAAGGTAAAGTGATTGAATAAATACAATGTACAGGTTGTCACAAGTTCTAGTAAGTGTGGTCCACTCCTATTATGATTTATTCACTTGTTTCTGATTTCTATTGAGCTCCCATATCATATGTGATTATCTACAGCTTTACATACTCAGTACATATTTTGTACTGATGTTCCCCATGGGGGACCTGTATTTCATGCTGCAGGCACAGGTACCTCAGCTCATACACCACACAAATAGGAGCCAGGATATCCAGCTGATTTTGGGTCCAGTTTGCTTCGGGGCTTTCCGTGTCATATCCAATCACTTTTGGTATTGTATAGAAGTTAGTTATATGGTGGGGTGTGTCCCGACCTTAGTTAAATTCTGTGTATTGTCTAGAGGCTTTGTAGACCTAATATACAGTCAAGGTGGTGTTTTGTTAATAGACGTGATGGCTTCAACGGCCATGTATTGTATATACATATATATGTGTCCTCAAGCTTATACAGGTGATTATTTCCTTTTATATGCGACATGATGCTTTCCGAATTTCAGGTTGTCATAGAGGTATGCATGGGAAGTATAAGGTTATGAGCTGGTTCTCCCGGGCCTCCTCGGTTAGGGGGGCCAGTCCACCCCAATATGATTTGAGGCGTGACATTTCCCTTCCTCCCAAACCTCATCACACCCTTCATGGGAGACACTCGGAGGAATACTCGATCGCCAACTCCAAATCTCAAGGAATGAATTCTACAGTCTGTATAGGCCTTCTCCCTACTCTGAGGTGTTATCAACCTATCTCGAATCATCCTGACTCTATCCAATAAATCCTCAAGAAAATTAATACCATGAGATTGAATCTTGGAAGTGTCAAACCATCCAATCGAAGAACAATATCTCCTACGATACAAAGACTTAAAAGGCGCCATCTTAATACTCGAATGATAACTGTTGTTATAAGCAAACTCTACCAAGGCTAAGTGATCTTCCAGTGGCCTTCAAAATCCATGACATAGGCTCGAAGAATATCCTCAAGCACCTAAATAGTTTGCTCAAATTGGCCATCTATCTATGAATGTAAGGCTATACTCAGATCCACCTTAGTACCCAACTCCTCTTGAAAAGATCTCCAAAATCTAGAAGTGAAAACAAAACCCTGATCGGAAATAATAGATATGGGCAAGCCATGCAAATGGACTATCTCAGGCACATAGATGTGAGCTAACTTCTAAGCACTGAAAGATATCTGAATAGAAAATAAATGTACTAACTTGGTCAATCGATACATGATGACCCAAAGACCATCAAAACCACAGGAGCTATGAGGCAAACCACAAACAAAATCCATGGTAATTTGCTCCTATTTCCACCCGAGATTAGGCAATCTCTTAATCAAACCACCTGGTTGCTGATGCTTAGCCCTTACCTGCTGACAATATAGGCAATGAGGTACAAAATCTTCCATATCTCTCTTCATTCCAATCCACTAATAGTTAGTTCTCAAGTTTCTATACATCTTAGTTGTGATCTTTATGCAAAATTAATTAAATGAAGTCATCGATCCTTGGAACACAAATGCGGATATCAAATTGCAAAACAACCTCAGAATCTATGGTGTTCCTCTCAGAATCACCACTTAACACTTGATCATGAAGTAAGCAAAGCTTACTATTCCTCAAACTGACGATCCTAAATCTTCTAAAAAAGCAAAGACTAAGCCTCAACACTAGCAAGAATCCTACTAGGGTCTAAGATATCAAGGTAAACCAACAAGTTGGATAAGGACTGAATATCATATGCCAATAGTTTTTAAAAAACTAAAATACAATTCAAGCTACCCATACTCATTGTCTTTTGACTCAAGACATCAGCTACCACATTAGCCTTGCCCGGATGATACAACATAGAGATATCATAAATCTTATGCAACTCCATCCATCTATGTTGTCTAGTATGTAGTTCTCTCTGGGTCATAAGATGTAGAAGACAACGATGAATGGTGAAAATCTCACAACTCACACCATGGGGATAATGCCTTAAAATCTTAAGCATACAATTACCACCACCAACTCTAAATCATGAGTAGGGTAGTTGTGCTCGTATGAATTAAGTTGTCTCAAATCATAAGCAATAGCATGACCCTACTGCATCAAAATATAACTTAGACTAATACCAGAAGCATCATAATACAGGGTAAATCCCTTTCCCTTAACAAGAACAGATAGAATAGGAGTTGAAGTAAGAAAATCCTAGAGCTTTCTAAACCTCGACTCACTCTCCTCAAAACATCAAAAATGAATCTTTTTCCAGGTCAATCTGGTCATAGGCATTGAAATAGTAGCAAAACCATCGATGAATTGTCTATCATAACCAGTCAAAACAATGGAGCTACAAACCTCAGTCGGAGATATAGGTCTAGCCTAATTACGAATTACCTTAATCTTGGAGGGTCTACTATAATACCATCCATAGACACCACATGCCAAAGGAATGTCATTGACTCAAGCCAAAACTCACACTTAGAGAATTTGGTAAAAAGCACATGATCTCTCAAAGTTTGGAGCATAATCCTCAAATATTGTGTGTGCTCCTCTCTACTCCTCAAATACATAAAGATGTCATCAATAAACATAATTATAAAGGAATCCAAATAAGGTCTGAATACTAAATTCATCAAATCTATAAACGCAGCTGGAGCATTAGTCAAGCCGAATGACATCACCAAGAACTCTAAATGACCATAACTGGTCCTTAAAGTTGTCTTTGGGATCCTCAGCCTAAACCATCAACTAATGGTAACCAAATCATAAATCAATCTTAGAAAACTATCACTCCCTGAAGCTGGCCAAATAAATCATCAATGCAAGGCATAGGATGCCGGTTCTTTACCGTCACCTTATTAAGCTGCCTATAATCAATAGACATACGTATGGAGCCATCTTTCTTCTTTATAAACAACATAGGAGATGCTCAAAGAGACATACTTGGTCTAATGAAACCCTTACCAAGAAAATCCTAAAGTTGAGAATTCAGCTTCTTAAGCTCGGTAGGAGCCATATAGTAAGATTATTTAGAAATAGGTCATATACCAGGCTCTAGATCAATAGTAAACTCAAACTCACGGATAGAGGGAATACTAGGTAGGTTGGCAGGGGACACATCAGGAAACTCACAAACTAGAGAAACAAAGTGAAGCGACAAAGTCTCCTTATTAGTATCACAAATATAAACGAAATAAGTCTCACAACACCTCAAAATAAGACTCATAGCACAAACATAAAGAATATTCCTCGTGGGCTCATAGCTAACTACTCCCTGCCACATGACTGGGGGTACACCAAGAAGGGATAAGGTAATATTCTTGGGAAAATAATCCATAGTTGCATGATGGTTGGATAACCAGTCCATGCTTAGAATCACATCAAAATCCACCATATCTAGAATAATAAGATCAGCATGAGTATCAACATCACTAACAATCATAACACAGGAGATACACACAAGGGAATAGATAATAAATCCCAAAATAATTCTAAATATGAAGCATAATAAGTAGAAATATAAGAATAAGTGGATCCCAGATCAAATAAAGCAAGGTCCAACTGATGGCACACCAAAATCATACTTGTAACAAAAACATCTAAAAACTCAGCCTTGAGTCTATAAGTACTGCATATAACTTACCATGCTCACCACCTGGCTAGGCTCCTGATCGACCTCCTGTCCTACCTGTCTGAGAACCACCTCGGGTACCCTAGAAACCACTTCTACAATCTTAAGAACTACCTCTAACTGAGGGATGAACTTTTCTAATTGGAGGAATACTCTGATTTGAAGCAATAATTGCCTCACGACTTGGGAAATCTCACAAATAGTGACCAGGAGCTCCACAACTATAACATGACACTTGACTTGAAATAGAACCAATAGATCTACTGACCCAAAATAATCACCACGACTAGAATAACTAGATAATGAACCTCTCAAAGGTTGACCACTGCCCTGACTAAGGAGATCACTAGCACTAGATTGATCTCCATCAGTAATCTGAAGAGTTGCCTGAACAGGTCGACTGGCTGACTCTGAGACTTATAGGATGGTCACAGAGGATATCTACTATAAAAATAGCTACCTCTATATTGAGAACTACTATGACTCTTATTGAAGCTACACTGATATCTAGGCTTCTTATTATTGCTCCCATGAACCTCATGATGTATCTACTTTATCACCTGAGCATGATCGAAAACCTTAGCAAAAGACCTACTCACAGCAACAAAATTTTGAGTAGACATACGAAGGAGAAGTCTTAACCCTCTAACAAAGAAACAAAATCTCTCATACTCAATATCAAGAATAGAAGTCGATGCCTAGCCAACTCATGAAAATAATCCTTATACTTTGTAAAAGTCATAGAGACCTTTTATTATCTAGAGAATTGATTGCTCAAATGATCTCTAAGGCAGGAAGGCATATACTTCTCTAAGAACATCTCGAAGAATTAAGTCCATGTCAAAGAAAAAGATCCAGCTCATCTTGAATCCATATAATCTTTCCACTAATGTCGACCAGCCAAGTCCAACTAAAATGTCGTGCAATCTACACCATGAGGCACAATAAAGCCCAAATTACATAGCCTATCCTTACAAGCAATCAGACACTCATATGCATCCTTACTTGGAGCACTAGAAAACCTAGGTGAAGTAAATCTTAAGAATCTATCCAATATCATCTACTCCTCAGCAGATATTGAAGGGTGGGCAATCACTAGCTAAGCAACAACCGGTTAAGAAATCTCTGGCATAGGAGGGACCTCAACCTGGGATCCACAGCTACCAACTACGTCCTCACCTCCATACCACTCTGATATGTAGATTTTAAAGTATCATATAGTGCACCACTAACTAACCCCAAAAGTTAAACTAAAGCATCTTTGAGCATTAAAGAAGAAATGAACCCTGGTAGAGCCTCGTCTGGTCCCTCGCCTACCACTGGCTGGGGAGGAAGAATCTCTATCTCAAGAGCAAGAATAGGGTTTCATGAAGGCCCTGTCTCTTAGCCCCTAGCTGGGACATATCTCTAGGCTATCCACAACCTCTATGTCTTCTAAAAATAGGAGTAGGATCCCTAGGCTTAATCTCGGGACCCTTATCTCATATAGCAATAGCACGTGTCTTAGCCATCTGTGAAAGAGTGAAATCAAAGATATGTTGTTTAAACCAACTCAGACTCTTAGTAAGAAATAAGTGAAAGAAATAAAGAGCTTCTAAGAATTTCTGATAGACTCCCAAAAATAGGAAATGGACATCATATTTTTTATCTATGAGACTCTACTAGCCATTTGCTCTTATACCAATAATATTGGTGTAGTCTAGGCTCAGATACCAATTTGTCACGACCTGATTTATAGTCATGATGGCACCATAACCTGGAGTTAAACACAATGGGATAACTTGGTGGAAATGCCCCAAAAAAGCCTAATAGGCAATCAAACACAATAAATAAAAATGGTAATAGAAATTGTTTAAGGGTAGTCACGCATAAATACTATCAAAAGACCTGGTAGAGCTAGTACAAGAACATCTAATGATAATAATGCAACCCAAGTATTAAAATAGTCAACATAATCTTTACTTGAGACTAAAGACTATAAATGAAAGATAGAAGGAAATAGGTGACTCTAACTCCAAGAGCTCACCTTATCTTCGGATATCAACACAACATAAATATCGATCAATGACAAAAACTAGTACATGGATCTATACCAAAAGTTACAAAAGTGTAGTATGAGTACCAAAATAATGGATACTTAGTAGACATCATCGGCTAACGAAGCTAAATCATAATATAAATATGATAAAATGCAAGATAACATAACTAAGTCAAGGTATTGATACAAAACTGAATCAACTCCAACATTGTTATGCATAAATAAGTAAATAAACCAAAATAATAACATAACATCACATAAAGCAACAACAGATACAATTATATTTACAAAATTATCTCCCATATGCCAATAGGTGCAGAAAAGTAAATAACCCATCCTAAGCCCCCATAAGCCTAAAATGTACAAAAAATATCGCATAAACCACCACCATTATTTGTCAACTCTCATAATACAATTGGAATTCATCCTAGTTATACCGTGCAATAACAATCGATTGTCCATATTCATCATTGTAAAGAAGTCAAAACTTATCAATTTTCCATCATATAGAAATTTATCCTCATGTATTGATAAATTATCCATTATCAACAAAACATCACTTATTAACTAATCATAAATCATCAACTAACCAATATTTACCAACAAATAAACATTTATGAACTTGTAATTTCTCCCTTGTTATATTTGAGCTACTTTATAGTATGTTTAGGATATTGTGTTAGATTTGAGATGTTTTTAGGTATTAGTGTGATAAATTGAAATACTTGGGGTTAGTTGTATCATTAAGGCTATTTTGAATTTTATTTTGGGCATAAATAGCTTAGTTATTCCTATCTTATTTGAAATTGAACTTGTAAGCTCTTGTTAGGATGAAAATATCTTAGTTACACAATTAAAGAGAAAATTCCCTTGATCACTTGAGTTTAGAATGAAACTTACCTAAATTTCCTTACTTTAGGTGAAATTGACTTAGTTGCTTTATATTAGAAGGTGTTATCCTAGGTCTAGTTGTGGCTTGTTCAATATCTAATAGTGGATTTAGATACCTTAGCTAGTCCAGGGTACATATTACTTGGTAAATGATTTCAAGGATTTAGAAAAGGGCACTTGACCCACCTTAGGCCAAGATTTGTGATAGTCATTAAAGACCCCTGATATGCTGTTGTACATCGTGGAAGATGGTTATTTAGTGACATTTAGATGCCTTGGTACTTTTTGGTTATGATGAATAATGTTGGAAGTAATTATTAACGATTATTTTAACTATATGGATTATTCGTTAATCTTATGATGGGATATTGAATATGCTATTGATTAGGCTACCAATCATACATTGAATGAGACCTTGAGTATCATATTGCTAAGCCATAAATTAAGCTATTGATTATGCTATGAATAAGCTATAGATTATGCCATGGATTTACTATTGATTAAGCTATTAACGAAGTTATCTCTTATGCTAATGATAAGCCATTAATTAGGCTATTAAGAAGTTATTGGCCATGCCTAGATAGTATGTATTGATTATGTTAGCGATCATGTTTATTGACTATATTGGTGATTATGCTATTGATTATGCTAAAGATCACGCTTATTAAATATATTGACAATCATGCTATTGATTATGCTAGAGCTCGCAATTTCGATTATGAATGTTGATTTTGTTAATATACTATGTAAAGGATTATGTTATTGGTCATATTGATGATGCTATTGATTATTTATACCTAATAGAAATATAGAGAGTGGATATGATATTGATGATATTAATAATGACAATTATGATGATTTACATACCCGCCAAGGCCAGAGGATGGTTATGATGATTTATATACCCTGCAAGGTTGGAGGATGGTTATGATGATTTATATACCCCTAAGATCGGAGGATGATTATGATGATTTATATACCCAACAAGGCTGGAGTTTGATTATAATGATATACATGCATGACAAGACCATAATAGTATTATGATGATATTGAGGATATTGTTGAATGTCCTAACCGATTTGAGTCTGGATATACATATTATACTATGATGATATATCTATTATGATAAGATGATATTGGGGTATGAGATCAATAATAGTAATTCTAGCTAAGTATAAAGATGTAGAAGTGGTTATAAAATGGTATGACATACATCGATGCTGGTGAAATAAACCTAGCCTACTTGGATACTGAAGAAGGCTCAAGAGATCCACTAAATCACCACTTATTCATATCGACAAGCTTTTGCAATATGTCAAGCCATTAAAATCACATTCTACTCATCAATACAAGAATAATAATACCTATATTGCACTATTATGCTTCGGGTCCCAAAATCACATTAAAATCCCATGACAGCCCTACTTACAAAAAATCATATTTCAAAAACAAACCCAACATTCCTACATGCTCAAGGAATCTTTATCCTCAAATATGAATAAATTTTAAGCTAATTTAGGTCTAAGATAAAGCCCCCAAGTTTTTGGGGATTTTGGTCAAGAAATGGAAAAATCAACCTTGAATGTTGAGGGATCTTACCTCAAATCCAAAGAAGAATCAAGAAATAAGTGTTTATTAAGCTTCTTAAGTCAACCACAAGCTTGAATCCCTAGTTATCACACTATTTAGGGTTTAGATCTCAAGAAGATGAATGAAAAATAGGTAAAATCAAGCAAAAATGGGGTATTTATATTCATACCAGGTTCTCGAGTCTCACGATCGCGACCCACTATTTGAGATCGCAATATAGGAGATTAGACTAAAATGTCATAATTGATACATTATCCCTCTGCGATCGCGGTTCTACTGGCCTACCCAAACAGTTGCATTCGCAACTTAAAGTGTTACGATCATGGAACTTACTACTGCTGCATGACCGCAATCGAGATCCATGGCCTACGATCACGTGAGCACTAGATCACAACTGAGATAAGTCTCTGCCAAGCTCTCAAGATTTATCTAAAAGCATGTATATGCAAATGAACTATATAACAACACCAAATTTGACATTCCAGACTCAACGACGCAGTTGAAATTTCCATTTGATGTCATTTCGATAAAATATGGGTCTCAAACCTAAATTCCACTTTCTTAACTTTCTAACCAATAGGTCAAAATGAGCTAAGGTGCCTTAGGATCCAAACCAAGAGTCCATCTAACCTAAAATAAATATTTTGGAGCTTTTGGAATAGTTAAAATTTTTCATTTGAGGTCATTTAGCTAAAGTTTTTTCTCGATGGCCATTTGGAACCAACGAAAACTTAAAAATAAGGAAATGGCTCTAAAAACCAAATGAATTACCTGGTAACCACATTGTCAATTCTTGCAAGTCATAAATGACTTAAGCCAGCTATAGAGAAGCTTTAATAGTAAAATAAGCAATGTAAAATGACTTGACGGGTCATTGCACTTTTCTAAAACTATAATAACAAACTCATCCTACTCTATCGATCCTGCATCTGTACCTCTATCCTTCTTCCATTTCTTGTACTAGGTATGAGCCACTCCTTACAGATGATAAGTACCCATGTCATCACTTTTAGTTAGGGAAAAACCCATGATATCTGTAACTTTCTAAGTATTATCTAATAACTCCTATGGATCCTCTTCAGACTTGGACCCAAAGAACATTGGTGAATTCAAATAAGTGAAGTCTTGAAATCTTGATGATACTACATTCATTGATGGGTTGGATCCCTAAAATTGGCATAGGAGACTTGCTCATTCAAAGAGTTTGTTGGAGGCGGTGGTGGTGCTTGTTGATTCTCAACACCATTATTATATTAACTCTTCCTTCCATTAGTTCTCTTTAGATACATATTCTGAAAACGTGTAAAGAATGAGTTAGAAGAAGGTTTTAATAAAGTTCACACTCTATCACATGATATGAACATTAAAAAAGTGAAACTTTTTCTAAAAAACATTATAGCCTCTCACCCAAAAGCATAGTGTGCTTCACACCCATGAAAAATATTCTATTTAATGCAGCTTCAAACACCCTAGGAAACATTAAACCTAATGCTCCAACACCAAGTTTGTCACGACTCGAGACTATCCCATAGTCGTGATATTGTGCTTAGCATTATAAGTTACTCCAAGCTAATCCATGGTCTGGCATGACACTAAGAATACTGAAGATAAATAGATATCGCTAATGTGGAAATAATAAATATAAATAAAAATTTAGTCAAATGATCCCTAAATAATAATATATGAACAACCCATAAAGATGAAAACAAAATTTATCTGACTGTCTGAAAACCTCTAAATAAGATGAACTACTGTGACAAGCCTGTAACACCTCAAAAATTCAAGCTAACATTATGACCATACTTCAAGTTCATGTAAAATAAAAATTCATGTTTTTATAGTATTAGAGATGATTTAGACATGTATTAATGCCACACAAGTAGCTCTTATATCATAGCCATGTCAAAATCTCCCTTATCAATTGATTTCTTATGAAGAATCTTACTACAACCAACTTTAACTGAGCATAGCTCCTATATTATGATGTATTTTTTATCTCAAGACCAAATGATAGATATTTGAATTATTTTTCCAACTCATCCAATAACTACTTAATCTGGTTTAGAGTTAAAGTTATGGCCATTTACTGAAGCCCTATCAAAGCTATCAGTGATGATGACTCAGACACTATAAGTCATTGAGCGATATTACGAGGCATCATCAATGAATCCCAAGAAATGACTCAGGCCATGAGTCATCCCCAGACCCTATAAATCATCACCAAAATCAGCAAGATTGATACCAACAACTTTTTAGATGGTTTTAAAAGGGTTGTTTTGTCTTTTCCCACTCTTTTAACCCCAAAACTACGTCATTAAATATGTTATAAGAGGTATGAGTCTATTTAATCAACCCAAATACCTCATTGTTTTTCAAATTAATTATAAGTCAGAAAATCAAGTGATTCCACTCTCAAACAAGCCTAAGCATAGGGTTTTTATCAAAACCAGATCAAGGCCTTAGTCCAAGATTTCATCAGTCCAGGTATATAGGTATTTAATAAGGGATTTTAACCCTTATACCTAAAACCTAGTTTTAAAATATGATTTTTAGTTATGATTTTTATGAACTCATGATTAAGGGTTAATGCCTAATTATTCTAAATTTTGAAAATTTGATTATATCGTGTTATTTTATTATTATAGTTCCCATTCAAAGTTATTATGCATGATTTTCAAGGATTTAACTCGGTTATTTTAGTATGTGATGAATTATGCATGTTATTTTGATTATAACCTCTTTTATAATGAATTATGCATGACTTGGGGATTTCAGTCTATTATTTGGCATACTATGTTTTCCCATAAAATTTAGCATCTTTCATACGTAGAATTATGAACCCTGGATAGGTGGATAAATTAAGATTTTGGGCTTGAGTTATGAAACTTGACATTTCTCTTCAAATTATAAAATTTATCATGATAGTTGTTTTTTTAGAGATGGTGGGTTATGAACACCTGTTGACTATCACGCATTATTAGTCAAATACTTGGTCTGCTGGTTTTCATGATTTGGAAAGCTTTCTAACAAAGAACTTATAGTTCAACCTCATGACTTAAGTATTATTGAGCCATTCAATATGTTAATTTATATTTAGTTGGGAGTAGTACTTAGCACTGAGCACATGCAGGAATGGAGGATCACTGATCAGTTAGGTTGATACCTTTAGTAGAAGTTCCTAAGTCCACCACTGTAGGCTCTAAAGGGTCACCCATTAGACAAGTCTTAACACCTTAGTCATATTGGACATCAGTTTAGTAGTACCATGTTAGATCAGCCTTTATACTATGGTAAGGTATATTAAGCCCTTTTTTATGAGGATTACACATCAAACTCCATGTTTAGCACACATGGTTATATGCAAGTTAAAAATGTCTCTCGTAGTTAAAACTCAGTTATTTTGTATGACATTATAATCAGTTTATTGAGTATAGTAATAGTCAGTTACATGTTTATTTACTTGATCACTACATCAGTGCACATCCCATAGTTTCAAACTTAGTATTTGAACATAACCCTCAATTAAGTTTTACTTGTTTTTAAATTATGACTATCTAGATTATAATTCTGCATTAGTATTTATGTATTTCATATAGGGTCATTGTACTTTAGTTCTTCTCTTTTTCAATCAATTAGCATTAAGTATAGTTTGAAAGTAGGTTTAGCACCAGTATTGAATCATATGAAATATCTATGCTTCTACAGCTTTCTAATTTTTACAAATATTTTAGATTATGATTCAGAGATTCCATTATGCCTACAGCTTTTACATGAAGACATGATTTAAATACTTATTTTTGTAAATGGTTCATGTACTCGGGTTTAAAGCATGTTTTAAGTGTTTTCATAACTAGTGCATATCTCATATACTCATACATTCCAAGGTATTGATTTCTATACCTCTTCTACCTATATTTTTCATGTGATATAGATTCAGGTGCTTATGATTATTATCATAGTTATATAGATCATAGCACTCAGCCAATAGACATTGAGTTCTCTTATTTTGAGGACTCAAGTCAATTGTAGTTCCAGTATTTCATTCTCTTATTTGTATGTATCGAGTTGGGATAGTTAGGGTGATGTCCCAGTTAACTATAGTAAGTATTAGTAGAGTCTTCATAGATAGTCCATTAGAATTGTCATAATTAGTTTCTTTTTCTTTCAGAATACAGATGTTGTAACTAAAATTTCAAATAGTAAATGTATTGAACTAGTTTATTCCATGATTATGTTTCTGCTTAGTCAGTTTAGCTTTTATATATGTTTTAATCAGTTTCTTAAGCATTAGACCGGTACCGTAGGTTAACTTATGACCACTTATGGTTCTAAGCATTGTGTTATAACTAGGGGTCGTCTTGATGATGTCCAAGGAAAACCTCATTTTAGATGATGATATGATCGCTATCAAGATATAGTAACCAAACTAAGGTTGGGGACAAATCCTAAAGGATTATGTGGATTTACAGATCTCAGTAGTTGTAGTCAATGGGCCGAACAAGAAAAGTAAATGAGGGTTTTTTTACTGTACTCTCAAACAAAAATAGTATTAACTTGGTTGAAATAAGTCATAAGTGAATATTAGGATTGTGTTCCCCCTGGCTTCTCAACTCCATAGGCTTATAATGTGTTGTTGAAC
Source organism: Capsicum annuum (assembly GCF_002878395.1). Taxonomy (NCBI): domain Eukaryota; kingdom Viridiplantae; phylum Streptophyta; class Magnoliopsida; order Solanales; family Solanaceae; genus Capsicum; species Capsicum annuum. The sequence continues at coordinate 124,663,033 of NC_061119.1, read as the reverse complement.
CAATCCAATACCTTGCATGCAAAATCAATAAGTTATATACCTCCTATAGTATTTTGGAAAAGTGGAGGATTTTACTCTTTCCCTTTTGAGTATTAGGGTGTCACATTACTAACCCTTATCTTGATCCCAATTGACTATTACCTTTTTAAGTCTCTAGTTACTAGATAAAACTTAACCATTTTCTGTAGATAAAACCTAGAAGCATGGATCAACAATTAAAATCTAAATTATTATTGTCTTTATCTTTTCCTAGTCACTACTTCTCTTTTAGAGTAAGTAGAAATATATAGGTGGGGTCCTAATGTGTCCACCTATTAAGAAATCAATCATAATAAAAATAAAAGAATGCATGGCATTGGCATTGGGTCAGATCATCAATAGCACTTCCCATACTTCATCAATTTGCCAGGGTTTTCACAACCCTAGCTATGGGTTTTAGCCACTCATGATTGTGAAGAAATCAATAACATCTATAATCGAAAGAATAAATGAAATCACAATTTTAAGATGAATAAAAACCCACAATCATAAACTAAATAATCAATCAAAGTTAATACAAGGAAATCCAAAGATCAAAGATGGAACTTGAAATCAAAATATGTTTCTAATTGTCAAAAGTGTGTAACTCCTACTAAAAATTACATAAGGGGTATTTATAGTACATAAGAAAACCCTAAAAACAAAGCCCGAATGAAATAGGAGAAAATTGGGTCGATGGCCACCTGCTCTCTGTACGTGTGGTCTGGCAGTGCACAGGTGGTACCTATATTCTAGCACAAGGCACAGGTGCAGACCGAAGCTTATGGATGGAAAATTTTCCTTCAAGTTAGATCTCAAGATTTTGGGTTTCTAGTATCTGCTTTATCTATATCCGGTATGTAGGTTGACTTAGTAGGTGTTGGGAGTCAATTTTTCATCTTTTCTTCGACTCTCGAACATGCATTGATCACGATCAAGATGGAAAATATCCCAAACATCCATAATTGCTCCAAAAGTGGGCAAAAATACCCTTTTCATGAACTTATCATCCAAAATATTGTTTATTCCAAAACATACCCAAAAGAAAATTACATATTTTCCTTGTTTTAAGCGTTGAAAGTGCTATATTCATACAACATATCACCACCCTCAACTTAGAACATTTGCATGTCCTCAAGCAATAAAAATACAACAAAACAAAAATATTGCTTAATTAGGAGAATCTAAGTTATTCAAGGCAGTCAGTCACCATATTATGTTCAAATCACAATATCCCCTTCTATATCTCTTTTCAAAGCCAATTGTGTGTGAATATAAAACAAAATAATGTGACAAAAATGGATAAAGGTATTTTAATTACATTATAAATAGATAACCACTCATATGTACAAATTACACTATCTAAATCAAACAAATAGCTAGCAACATGACTCAAGTGCCCTCACAATAAAGATGTTCCTCTCTCTCATATGAAATCATGAATTTCAATGCAAGGATGGTCAAAAGAAACTCACACTCAAAAAATAAGTTCCAATCAATGTATGTCAAATACCATAGGCTTGCCTTTATTTTCTTTACCTTAGAATTCAGATAGTCAAGTTAGGATTACTATAGAACTTTTCTCGGCTTATAATGTAGGCTTGGGGGATGGAATGGTACATATGGATATATTAAGTGACTAAGACTCCTTTGCACTACACTAACTTTGGGGTTTCACTTACTAGACAATTTCTTACTTATTCCACCCTTAGTTCTCCCTTTTATTCTTTTATGCACATTGAGG
>NC_061119.1:124553201-124658271 GCF_002878395.1 Capsicum annuum | reverse complement strand
CCTACTAAACTTTTCTTACTTTACCCTTCTTCATACCCATTTTACACTATGTACCCCTATGATAGCCATCATTAACTTAGGCATTTTGCCTGTGCTGAGGTACACAATGTCTAAGGATGACTTAGGCCAAAATATATAAATTGTAATGCAAATGGGAAGGCGAATGGTGAAAATAAGAAAAATAGGCTTACAAGGCTCAAATCAGGGATCGAGGGATATCATTCACACATGGAAGGTCATTTAGGCTAAAAGTGGACTAAAATAAAAAAAATGACTTGTGATCCTTTCCTAACCAACTATCCTTCAACTTAGGCACGACTAACCAGGAAAGTTTTTGAATTCGACATACAAGGGGAACTAGGCAGTATCTCACACGCACATAGCATCAGTCAATATCAACTACTAACTATCCAATTCATGTAATTGTCAGAAAATGGTTATCATGTCCCTAATACTAATTCCATAACAAGATCCACAAAGTTCACACATATATACATCAACACAGTTCTAAAACATAAAATTTTTCGAGGGGTATCAAAAATCAGTCAAAATATAACTACTACCCTTAATTCATAAAATCTCCTAATTATATAAAAACTATACAATATGAAGAAAAAACACAATACGACACATAATTATCCTAGACATGTCGGTTCTACCAACATACCGAGGTGGACAAAAAAGAAGCACAACAACAAAAACTCACGGTAGCATGGTATGCCCACCCCCAACTAAAAATTTATGCACTATCCTCAATGCGTTAAAACAAAAAATACATAGGGAAGTGAAAACATACTTGGGTTTCACTAAGCGCTTGAGTCAAGAGCATTCCTAGATGGAGGAGTATAAGCTGGTGGAGGTGGTGGTGGTGGTGCACTACTAGTGGATGCATCTTCTGCTATAGATGCTCACCTCTGTCTGTTAATAAATGCAGTCTCTAAAGAATTATGTCTGGATTTCTTGATGACCTCCTCCTTAGTCATATCGAGATCCGACAAATCATCTAAATAACCTCTCTTTGTCCCAACTGTTGGTACCTCATCATCATCCTCCGTAAAGAAATCAAAGTATGTCGATGCACACAGAGGTGATATTTAGACCACAGGGGGTATAATCAAGGGAGAAGCTTCTACATGGCTTTTTGTAAAAAAGCGTACCTCTAGTCATGGGATATTAGAATCCTTTCTCAAATCAACTAAATTGTGCACTCCAATATTTGTATATAAGGATATAACCCATATGTCTAACTCAACGATCTTTGTCTGAAAATAAGCATGCAACTCTAATAGTGCAGCACTCTAAGAAGCCTTCCATATAGCCTTGGCCTACTCAAATCTGGTCTGAACCACTAATTTTATCTTCCTGTAGAGGGTAGTATCTCGGTCTCGACAACCTTTAACTGAGCAGTTGTGGCCCTTATGCCATCCATTATGCTTTGCAATAACTCACTGGATATAGTATTTATACTTGTCATAGGAGTTATAGAGAATTGGAGAGCAGGCTTTATAGATGCACCAACTGGCTCTGAGGTTGAAGAAAAAGTAACATTTGTCCCCTCGCCCTATGTACTTGAATTAGGATCATTTCTCTGCTTCTCTATCTCCATGTCAATACAAATACCTGGATCATCTATATGTGCCTCATCAGGCTCTATGGAAACTAGTAGGCCCTCAGACTAGGCGTATGATACTGCTGTCTGTTGTCTCAATCTCCTAGAAGTTCCTAAAGGTGCTAAACCCTTCCTGGCTCTCATCTATGTAGCCGAGGTCACAGGTAGCCTCTCATCAATACTTGGTAACTCTAGAACTCCAGCCTCATCATATAGCCTTTTGATTAAGGAAATGGCAAATTATTCATCTCACTAAAGGCTTTGTCATGCAACTCATATCTTAGAATAGAAGCAAAATCAACATCATAACCAACCATCAGACAGGAAACCAGTACTGCTCCTTCCCACGTTAATGTGTTACACAAAGAAGTGGGTATTAGTCAGTATTTAATCAACAACCACCAAAACTTGTCCTGTAATATCAAGAGTCCCTTATTAATCATAACTTTCCCCTCAATCCATGGGTTTGCATCACCCAGTGGTAAAATATAACTGGCTGTACACCTATCTATCTCAACCCTCTCTAGATGGTGCTCAGCATCCCATATGATATGTCGACCCTCTACAATTCTTAGTCTATGGTCACACTCATCTGTAGATGCAAGAGTAATGTAGTCTACGCCAAAGATAACTCTGTGTATAATCTTTGTCAATATGTCAACTCTAGATAACTCTGTGTATAATCTTTGTCAATATGTCAACTCTAACCTCTCTAACTAGTGTTTGATCAAGTCGTGGCTATCATACAAATCTGATAAAGCATGAATGATGGCATATAGGAAGGAATACGGTAGCACTGTAGGATTCATAAAAATCTGGCACCATAGCAGGGCTATAGGAATCGAGTTGTTTGGTCATCCACTCTAGCTGATATTTGTCTAATGATGCCTGTGGGTGTGGTACTTCCTTTAGTCCCGATAAGCCAATCCGAAACCCCTCATAAATACATCTTGTAGGTTTTCCAAACCCTTTTACATGATTATTAAGCTCAAATATATATTGCCTCCTTTCCACGTACCACCTTAGGCCTCCCTTCTTGGGAGGTATATATGGGGTATGTGCGAGTGCAGGGCTCTGCTATACTAAAGCATCATAAGAAAGTTGCTGGTACCCTTATCAAATTGAGGTACCTCTATATATTATACATGAGTGATGGTACCCTCCTTAGACTGGGGTACCACAGATGATTGCTTTTTTGCAACCTCATTAGATGAATCTTGGGACCTCTCATCAGACTGGGGGTCCTGAGAAGAAACCTATGGAGTAGTGTCCGATTCTGTCTCATCATTATCATTATCATTAGGTGTAAAAGTGTGTGGAGGTGATATCCATGAGGACTTTATCTTCGGTCGGGCTGCAGCTGACTGAGCAGCCTGGCGTGTCAGTCCTCTCGTGACTGTGTGTCACCCCAATGGCAGTCTCTCAACGTCGCTACCTTGGGTACTTCTACACTGATCTGTTAAGATCGAGATGCTCTGCCCATCTCCTTGAAGTACTGGCCTTCATCGTCTTTATTTCTTTTGGTGCCATATGTACCTAAAAACCAATTTTTAGTTTCCAACAAAAGTGAGGGATAGCAAAGGTAAAAGAAAAACTTAAAATTTGAAAAGTTTGAATTTTTCCTCAATTTCCACATCCCTATAACCTATTTGAAATCCCAACAAGTCCAATGTATACACACTAATCAATAATCATAAATTTCAAATAAAATGAATATGCTCAACTCAAGGTATTACTCTAATCATTCAAGTTCAACTTCCGGTTAGGGCTTGAACTTAGAATCTTAGTTCAAACCAGGAGCCTACATTATGATTTTAGCTACTTCAGGGCTCCCACATACAAGTATAATAATTTCTATATATTTTTAAATGAAATACAAATATCAAATTGTTTACACATTATATAAACCAATATATACCATTCGGAGCCAAGAAAGTTACCTTTTATATGAAGCTCCGAAAGAGAATAATGAAGAACTCAAGCAAAGGCAAGGTTGAAACTTGTTTTTAGCGTGTTGGGATAAGTTGGTAATTCAAATAAGTGTCAATTTAGCCTTTAATTAAGTGTGTGGTTGGTTTATTTTTTAAGGGGAAAGTTTGAATTCAAAGGGAAAAATGAAGTTTTGAGTATAAGAATGAGTTAGAATGAGGGTAAGAATGTTTTTATATACCTGGGAGGCTACTTTAGGTCATATTAAAATATTGCTGGGCTCAAAATTTTAAATAAAAAGTGAGCCCAAAATTTGACCTACCTGTGGTACGTACACGTACCCTATAGCCACGGTCGAGCCTTGGGCATAGGTAGTACCTGCAGCCTGTAGGTACTGGGCGCAAGTGTTGGACCAATATTTTTGGCCTATTTTTCTACAACCCAGGCTCGGCATTTTGGTATTTTTCCTGATACTTATGGTCCCTCAACCTAAGTTTTAGGACCCAAAAGTAAAACAAAATGTCAGAGCCCGTAACTTACTATTTTTTCATCCTCAAAATTTCAACTTTTTGTCTTATTACTCAACTTACCGTGTGGGATTTGTGACCATGATGGCTTGATTGCACAATCCCCTTACTAGGAAATTGATGAATGTAGAATTTTTACCGTATTTTGAGTAAGGTTCAAAATCTAAAAACCTACAAAAAGACAAAAACAAAAACAATGTGAACACTAAAACATAGTGGGCTACCTCCCACTCAACGCGTAAGTTAACACCACGGCATGACATGGCTATTTTGGTTGCTCAAACTTCACAAATAAACCCATGGGTTGCCTCCCATGTAACACTTGACTTAACGTTGCAGCACAACGCAGGTATTTTTACTACTTAAATTTCATCAAGATACCCATAGGAATATCCTCTAGGGTCATCAATACAATTAATCACCAAGACTACCCTCATGTCGGTTGGCAGCTTTATTGACTTTCGAATATTGAATTTTTCCTCCTCATCATTGACTCTAAATTTCATCTCACCCTTTTCCATGTCAACTATAGCTCTGCCTGTGGCCATAAATGGTCTTCCTAGTATAATGGGCATCTCGGTGTCAACCTCACAGTCCAAGATGACAAAGTCAGTTGGAAGAATAAAGTTATCCACTCTCATGATCAAAAATGAGATCCCACGAGCTTTTTCACTATGAGGTCATCCATTAATAGCCACATTAAAGTCAGTTTATGAGGGTTCAAGCCCGATTGCTTGAATACGGCCAGCGACATCAAATTAATACTGGCCCCTAAATAATATAAGGATCGGGAAAGTTAGGATGACCCAATGGTGCATGGTATAATAAATGCTTTGTGATCACCCCTTTTTTTGTACGAAGAACCTAGTCTTGACTGTAGTGCAGTAGTACACACCATCAACATCCTCAAAAGTCACTCCTTTCTTTCTTGTGACCAACTGTTTCATAAACTTAGTGTATCTAGGCATCTTCTCTAACACCTCAAGAAGAGGTATGTTCAAGCTCAATTCTCTCAGTATCTTAATGAACTGATTGAACTTACCTTTCTCTTTATTTTACCTCAATCACTGAGGAAAAGGTGGGGTGGTCTTGGGATTTGTGTGACTTCTAGCTCAATGACCGAACCCGTACCTTTATCTTTAATAACTGTATTTTATCACCTGTTACTTTCTTAGACTAAGCAGTAGATGCCTCATCATCAACAGCTTTAACAATAGGCAGTGGGGGATCTATAGTATTCATACCACTCCTCGTGGTAATAACAAGTACATGACTATCATTTCTCAGATTTTGCACTATGGATCTTGGAAGGGTACCTGGCTGCCTCTGGTTTAGAGTTGCTAACATCTGCCCAAACTGGTGCTCCAATAGCTTGATAGTAGTGGAATGTGACTCGACCCTCAGGGTCAACCCTGAATATTAGCTTTAATCTTCTTAAGGCTGGTCTCCTGATTTTCTTGACCCTTTACCACTATAGTAAGTATCTCCTCCATTTTGGATTCTATATCGCATCTACCAGGTGGAATGTACCTATCTCTTTTCTCTCTGTAGTCATACTTCTTCCTCCAGTCACCATATCATTTTCTGCCCTAGTCTCTATATCTATTATAATAGTTTTTTAATCTTGGGCTCAGAAACCCTCCATATGACGATCTAAATAATTCGCTTTCTCTTCCATTTCTGACACGTACGCTTTGGAAGCTGGCCCCTGTGCTGCTACTGTATTTACTTTCTTAGATTTTGCTACTGCAAACTGCTTTGCTAGCACCCCTAAATCGGTCCTTTGAATTTCCTATGCTACTATATCATCAGCTAGTTTCTAGTCACAGGAGGCTCCAATAGCATATATACCAGATACCCTCTCTACCTCTAGAGTTTGCCACCCTCGGTTAGTGAGTGAGATCTAACCTAACATATCTAAAGCTACCTCCCAATGTAGTCTCATTAAATCTCCTCTATAGATGGTGTCTGTCATAGCTCTAAAACTAATGGTCAGGGCTCTATAGAATATCTCTGATAAGCTTTTCCCTAACAACTGATGGTTTGGCACCATGCTTAAATTCTTCTTAAACCTGAACCAAGCCTCATACATGGACTCTGACTACAGCTTCCTAAAATTATAGATCTCATCCTTGAGCTGCAACATCCTTGATAGAAGGAAGACCTGTTAAATATTTTTCTATGCGACTTATTCCAAGTCGTGATAGAGCCTCTTGGCAGTTCCCCTAACCATAAAATGTTTCTCCTATAAGTGAGAAAGGGTAAAGCATCAGTCTAAGTGCTTCCTGATCTACCCCTAGAATGGTATATGAGGTGCAGATCCTAAGGAAATTTGCAAGGTGCAAATCTGCCTCATCTTTAGACAATCTTAGAAAGACACCCTTCAAATTTAAAAGTTAGATGATGGCACTTATGATGTCAAATTTGATGCCTGGGGGTAAATAAGGAGGTACTATGGCTCCAGTATTGGTGGCTCAACTTATCCCAGATCTTATTCATCATCTATAAATGGTTGCATGTGCTGATATGCTAGGATTACTTGAGAATGGGCACCTCTAGCTCTGTTCTAGTTTCTACCGAGTGCTGCTCGGTGGTCTATTGTTTATCTCTGCTCTGTAAGATATGTTTCCCTAGCTGATCTAAAAGATTCTTTCATTTCTCTTTTCTCATCTTTCGCATGAGCTGACATCTCACCTATCTAACAATCAACAATATCTTTCACTTTTTCTAGAAGACGCACAACATCACGAGCCCCTTCAGGATTATCATCTCTTTTCTGCTCAGATATCTTACCAGATGTTTATAGGATCCTCTCTAAATTTGAATTTACTAAGAGTAAGCGATTTCGTCTAATCTATGTGCTATGCATACATGGAGTATGCCCAACTAAGAACAAAAAAATAAAATTAAAAACCCAAAAACTACAATAATCTTCAATTCAAAAATTAACACCATGCTTCCCGACAATGGTGCCAATTTCTTAATGATGTACAAGCAACACTTACTTTTAGATAATGGTACGCTCGATGTCAAGATATAGTAGCCCAAATAAGGTGGTGTAGAATCCCAAGGGAATACATGGCTTTGCAGATCTCAGTAGTTGTAGTCAGTGGGAAGAACAAGAAAAGTAAATGGGGGTTTGTTGGTAGTAATCTCGAAAAAAGAACAGTATTAACTTGGTTAAAATCAGTCATAAATGAACACTAGGATTGTGTTCCTCCTGGTTTCTCAACTTAGTAGGATTATCGTGCAATGTTGAACCAATCCAATACATTGCATGCAGAATCAAAAATTTATATACCTCCTACAGTTTTTTGGTCAAATAGGAGGATTTTACCCTTTACCTTTTGAGTCTCAGGATGTCACATTACTAACTCTTATCTTGATACTAGTTAACTATTACCTTTTAAGTCTCTAGTTATTAGATGAAACCTAACCATCTTATGTAGATAGAACCTAGAAGCATGGATCGATAGTTAAACTCCAAATTACTATTGTTGTTATCTTTTCCTATTCACTAGTCCTCTTTTGGAGTAAGTAGAAATATCTAGGCGGGATCCTAATATTTGCACCCATTAAGAAATAAATCATAACAAAGATAAAGAAATGCATGTCATTGGTAGTGGTTAAAATCAATAATTGCACTTCCCCTACTTTATCAATTCGCCAAGGTTTTCACAACCCTAGCAATGGGTTTTAGCTGCTCTTCATTATGAAGAAATCAATAACATTCATAATAGAAATCATAGAGGAAATCACAATGATAAAATTAAATAAAAACCAACAACTATAAACTGAATAATCAATCAAAGTCAATACAAGGAAATCCTAAGATCAAAGACGGATCTTGAAATCAAAATATGTTTCTAAATGTGAAAGGTGCATAACTCCTACTAAAAAGTACATAAGGGGTATTTATAGTACATGAAAAAACCCTAAAAACTAATCCCGAAAAAAATAGGAGTAAACTAGGTCGGTGGCCACCTGCTCTCTGTACATGGGGTCTGGCAGGGTCCAGGTGGTACCAGTTGTCTGGAACAGGGCATAGGTACAGACCGCAGGTTATGAATGGATAATTTTTATGCAAGTCAGCTCTCTAGATTTTGGGTTTTTGCCACCCAATTTGTATACATACAGTTCATAGGTCTACATGCGGTCCGTAGGTTGATGCAGTAGGGGTCGAGAGCCAATTTTTAGCCATTCTTCAACTCTCGAACATATATTGATCCCGATCAAGAAGAAAAACATCTTAAACAATCTTAATCTTTCCAAAAGTGGACAAAAACACCTTTTTCATAAACTTATCATCCAAAACATGATTTTCTATAAAACATACCCAAAACAGATTATATCTTTAAAAAAGGCCTTAGAAACTTGCATATTTTCCTTGTTTTAAGCGTCAAAAGTGTTATATTTCTATAGCACATCAAGTTTTGATTCGTGACAAACTTGTTATCAGAGCACAAGGTTTAAGTGTCCTAGGATGTCTGTGAAATCATCTCTAATAAAGTCTTGCAAAATTTTATGGATATGTCTAAGAGGCTATCGGGCATTTAAGAAATGTTTCCCTTCTTTTATATCTCATATCTTTCAATAGAGATGTTCTGTAAGAAACTTACATAGATTCTAGCTTTGCTCTATTCCTGTTCGCTATCCCTTATTTTTGAGATAATAGAACAATCAAGATTAAATTCCTACTGATAAAGTTTCCCCAAACTATCCCTACATATAGTTGTGAGATTGCACACAGGCTTGAAAGGATTCCATCAGTAACTTTATGTTCTAAAATTTGAAAGAGTTCATTGTTGTTCATGAAAATTGTGTGATGATCCAAATTCATATATGCCTTTTGATCCCTTCTCAAAAACCTAGGGTACATGACCTAGAGTTAGAAGCATGAGCCTAGAAGTATAGCAAGATTAGAGTGGAGATAATGTTTATCTAGATTTTATAGATTATGTATCCATGGATCCAGCAAGGTGTTGTAAAGATTGTATGATAGCACTTTAAGATAGATTTACTAGTTAAGGTAACTTAGAGTGTATTAATGTTTTAGCCAGGATGGAGATTAGGCAGTATCCAGAAAGATAGAGAAGTTTGTTAAGATTGAGTATGTTCATAAAATTTTGAGTCGACTAGTGTTTCATCATTCCTATCCAGTATTAGTAAATGGGTATTAGTGTATGAAAAGTTATATGGCTATCCGTGTTGAGTGTTTTAATCTAAGATTGAATTATGGATGATCAAGCTAATAGAAAAATAGTTTGGAATTATAGAAGGGAAAGGTATGTACTAAGGGTATTGTGATACTTCAGAAGACTCCAAGTTAATAAGTGCTTAAGTTATTGTATGATGACTATTAGGGCTATAGAAACTTAAGAGTTGTATCTCATAAGGAAGTACTGGCAATGGGTTATACACATTTGGATATAGACTTTTACAGCCAGTTTAGTATTTATCTGTACTATCATATCCCAAAATCTATAGTACAAGGATTGTAGTTCAGTTTAGTGTTTATTGAAGAGATCCATAAACTCAGAATGATGGATTTAATCTAAGGGGGAGATGATAGACAAGGAACCAAGTCAGGTTTTTAGATTCTAGTAGTGATGCTAGAGAGTTCTAGAACAACACTAGGGGAGGAAAATACTTGACCCGCTGATAAAATCCATAGTAATCCTATCCCATTTCCACTCGGGAATGGGCAATCTCTGAATCAAACCACCTGGTTGCTGACACTTCTCCTTTACCTGCTGATAACATAGGCAAAGAGATATAAAATCTACCATATCTCTCTTCATTCCACTCCACCAATAATATTGTCTCAAGTCTCTATATATCTTAGTTACTCCCAGATGAATGGAATATATAGAGCTGTAATCCTCATGGAAAATCAACTGAATCAAGTCATCGATCCTCATAACATAAATGTGGCCATCAAATCTTAAAACTCCCACAGAATCTATGGTGTTCCTCTTAAACTCACCACTCAACACCTGATCATAAAGGAAGCAAAGCTTACTATCCTCAAATTAACGATCCTGAATCTGCCCAAAAATCAAAGATATTACATCAACACTAGCAAGAATCCTCCTAGGGTTTGAAATATAAAGGTGAACCATAGAGTTGGCTAAGGACTAAGTTCCAAGGCCAAAGGCCTTCGAGAAACTGAAATACAAGCCAAGCTACCCATACTCACTCTCTTCTAACTCAAGGAATCTGCTACCACATTAGCCTTGCCCGGATGATACAAGATAGAGATATCATAATCCTTAAGCAACTTCATCCATCAACGTTGTCTATAATTAAGCTCTCTCTGGGTCATAAGTGATCAATTCCCAAACTATACCTACAACTAGAGGATAAAGCGGTCACTATCAAGTAAAGTAACCTAACTATGTTAACGTCGAACCCAAAGGGAAGACGTGGATTTATATCTCTAGCTTGTTGAACTCAACCGGCAGAACTGTAAGTAAGTGGGGGTTTGTAGTAACAATCTTAAACAAGTAGCGGAGTTTAACTTTGGCTATAATCATTCAAATACAAACACTATGTTATGTCCCCCCTAGATTTTCAATTTAGTAGGCTTATCGTGCTTTATTGAACCAACCCAATACTTTGCATGAAAAATTTAATAAGTTATGTACCATCAACTGCCTTGTGGAATGAGTAATGGATTTCATCCTTTACCTTTTGAGTCTCAGGATGTCGTATTACTAACCCTTATCCTAGATCCCAATGAACTATTACCTTTTGAGTCTTAGGATGTCACATTACTAACCCTTATCCTAGATCCCAATGAACTATTACCTTTTGAGTCTCAAGTTATTAGATGATAGATAACCGTTTTACATATATCATACTGATTAGCCTATATTGATAATTAATCTTCAAATTACTGTTGTGATTATCTTTTCCTAGTCACTACTCCTCTATGGAGTAAGTAGTGATATTCTACGTGAGATCTTACCATTTGCAACTGCTAAGACAAATATTAAACTGAAGATAATACATTACATACAAGAATACTGGTTAGAACAACTTAGACTTCCCCTACTTCATTAATATGCCAAGGTTCTCACAACCCTAGCTAAGTATTTTATCCACTCATGCCTGTGAAATCATCAACGGAATTCATAAAGAAATGCATTAAACAATATTACAATGTTCAATAAGTAAAACCCAAAGTCTGTAACTTAATTGTCAACAAAAATCAAGAACAAAGTAATCCTAAGATCAAAATTGGATCCTAGAATCAAATTTACGTTTGTAAGTGTTAAGAGTGTGTAAACTAACTACAAAACATAAAAAAGGTATTTATAGGATACAAGGAAACCCTAAAAATAAGAACCTGGATGAAAAAGAAAAACTTAATTCGATAGCCACTTACCTAGGCCACCTACGGATAGTAGGTGGTCCTTGGTAAGTGACAGACCTACACAACTCTTAAATCTATCTGTACATGGCCCTCTAACACTTACTAAGGTCACCTATGGACTATAGGTAACGCCTACGGACTTAGGTAGCACCTATGGACCATAGGTGGCGCCTATGGATCATAGGTGCCCTTGGTAAGTGACGGAGTCTTCAATTTCCTGCTTCTGAGCCTCTGGACTTCAAGTTTTGATACGTAATTTTGTCGCCTATGCCCAACAAATGGCACTTACACCTAGAAATTCCTTGGTAAGTATCCCAAAACTTCAACTTTCATCTTTTTCTTTAGTTTCAGCTTCCAAACCTGGTTTCCTGCAAAACATACCCAAAACATATCATATCTCACAAAACAAGCGAAGAAACTTGCATATTTTCATCATTTTAAGCATCAAAAATTCTATAAATCCATAGCACATCCAAACCCTCATCTTAAAATGTTTGCATGTCCTCAAGAAACACATAAAACAAAACAAAAATATGACGCTTAACCAGGGGAATCTAAGCTATCCACGACATTCAATCATCACTTTAAGCTCAAACATTACCCCGTCTTATTTCAATAATCCAAAACGAATTCTGTGTACATGAAGCACAATAAAGTAACACAAGGGAATCAAGGTATGGCAATTATATTACACACAGACAAACATGAATATATATAAGTTAAACTACCCAGATAAGTAAGGAGCTACCAATAAAACCCATGTGCCCTCACAATAAAGAAGTCCCACTCACTCATATGGAATAATGTGTGTCAATGTAGGGATGGTCAAGAGACACTCACACTCAAAAGATAAGTTCCACCAATGCGCATCAAATACCATAGTTTTGCCCTTATTTTCTTTACCTAAGCTTTCAAACAGTCAAGTTAGGATCCTTATAGGACTTTATTCATCTTGTAATGTAGTCTTGGGGGACTAGTATGGTGTATATAGATATATCAAGTGACTAAGCCTCCTTGGAATTACACTAACTTTGGGGTCTATACTTTAACCAATTTCCTTTTATTCCACCCTTATTTCTCTTTTTTATTTTTAATGCATATTCAGGTTAGGTGTGGTTTCTTTCATTTATTTTTTTTCTTTTTTTCCTTTTTTCTATCACACCCAGCCTTACTATATTTTCTCTTATTTTACCCTTCTTCATACCCACTTTACATTATACACCCCTATGATAGCCAACCTTAACTTAGGTAATTTGCTTGAGTTGAAGTGAACAATGTCTACGGAGGACCAAGGCCAAAATACATTCATTGTAGCACAAATAGGAAGGTGAAAGGTATAACAAGAAAAATAGACTATAAAACTCAAAAATCAAGATCAGGGGATACTATTTGACATTTGGAAAGGTCATTTAGGCTGAAAGTGGACTAACATCAAAACTGGCCTATGATCATTTCCTAACCGACAAGTGTACAACCTAGGTATGACTAACTGGGCAAGTTCTGGATTTAACACATAAAGGGAACTAAGTAGAATCTTACTCACACATGGCATAGAGTCACATCACAATTTACTACCTATATTGCCCATGCACAAGTTAGCTATGATTATCCTGTCCCTAATCTAATGCCATAACAAGATCCACAATGGTCACACATATATATATTCACACAGTTCTAAAATCAAAATTTTTGAGGGGTATTTTCTTTCGCAAAATCAATAAAAATACATGTCAACTGCCCTAGATACTCAAAAATCTCCTAATTTCACAAAAACAAACACGATACAAAAAAACACATCAAGACACAAATTAAAACTAGACATGCCGGTTCTACAACTATACTGTGGCCGACAAAAAAAGAAGTACAGCAACAAAAACCCATAGTGGCTATATATACCCCACCCCTAACTAAAAGACTATACATTATCCCTAGTATGTGTAAATAATACAAAGCAGGGGAATGAGGACATACCTGGGATGCACTAGGAATCAATGTCATGATCATCCTCCAGTAAAGGTATCTGGAGTAGTAGAGGTGGTGGTAGTAGTGGTGAACTACTGGAAGATGCACCCATAACTATCTTGGCCTGCCATCGCTTATCAATCACTGCAGTCTCCTATAAATTAAGTGTATCCCTTTTTAGGGCCTAATAAAATGGAATACTAGGATTCTGCAAGTCCTCCTCTCGGCCTCTCTTGGTCCCAACTACAGCGACAGATCTATCATTCTACACAAATAATTCAAAGTGTCTAGGCTTAGGCGGAGGTACATACTAAATAAATGAGGGAACCACTGGAGGATGGTCGATATATGGCTCTCAGTGAGAGAGTGTACCTCTGCTCAAAGTACATCCACCTCCTCCCTAATATCTCCTAGACCTGGTATCTCTAAGCTATTGAATTGGGCCAACACTCGACCCTTAAAAGACATAATCCATGCATGCAACTCATTCTATAGGTCTGATATTACAGTCCGGTGTTCAAACTCCAACCTAGCCTCATTCATCTGTAGAGTAGTTCAGACCCATGGCCGAATCTGTCTATATAATGTCACCACCACAGCCTCAATATTCTATCACTGAGTGTTGGTAAAGCTCTGACTGCCTACTAAGCTCTGCAAAAACTCATGTGAAACTAACACCATACCTGAAGTAGTAACTGAAGTAGATAGGCGAGGGGGCACTAAAGATGCACCCACCTACTCTAAAGTAGAAGCCAAGGATGATGTAGTTATATCGATCAACAGAGACTTGTGTCGACAACTATCCAGTTCTAGTTTAACAATTGAAATAAAGTAATCAAGAAGAGTGTTGAATAATTGTAAACTAAAAATAAAGTAAACAGTGCATAAAAATAAAGGTCTTGAGACAATAAATAGGAAAAATCCCAGGGTTAAAGCACTTCGAACAATCATACTATGTTATTGAACTTCATTCATTAACTTGCTTATCATGGTTGTTGATTCGTAGGGTTAATTGCATGATCAGGGTGTCCCGACCTCTAATATTCTACCTAATATGGACATTACAACTACATCATTGAGCAGGGATATAATAATCCAATTAATCTAATTAAGTTATTAAAGCTATCATTCTACGTATGAATCAAGTAAGGGTCCTAAGTACATCCCTGTCCTAGGTGCAAAGTTCAGTTCTTTATTTCATAAAAGAATAAAAAATCCAAACTTTGTTTATTCCCATGTTCTATGTCCCTATTCCCTCTCATAAGATGAAAAGGTAGACAATAGATGTATTTTTTGTGTGATCAATCAATCAAATAATTAAATCAAAAATAAACAAACAACCAATAATGATAAGCAAAATTAAACAAAACTAATTCAAAATAATAGTACTCATGTTCTTGGTTTAACCCTAAAAAGAGGGTTTTTACCCGATAATACTCAAAATCACAATCCAAATAGTTGAATACATGTTATGAATAATTAAAATCTAATAAAAAATAACAAAACTTAAACACGTAGCAACAACCTCTCAAATTAATCACCAAGTGTCCAAACCATCACCAAGAAATTATCTGAAAAATTCTCAACCGATTTTGCCTAACAAATGGGTATATATAATATTTTTATCCCAATCCATGTGGAAATCTAAGAAAAAAAAGGTTGCACGTGATTCCAAATATTCCCACCAGCCTCCATAATATGTGCACTTTATTATCTTAAAAATGTGACAATGCTCCAAGCCGTGTCAATTGAAATTGTATTTTGTCGTGCATGGACACACCAATGCGATGCATTTCTTAGTCAACCCATATGGTTAACGTGATGCAATGATAATTCCAGTAAACTAAGTGATGCGTCGCATCCAGTTCACGTTGGTTCACTGGAAGTTGCTTCCATAATTTTGGTTAAGTGTTGAACACCCTATCTTTTTTCCATGCCTTTTGTAGTGTATTGCCGATGAATTTTCAGACTTTTTATTCAACTCACAAAGCCTCCTACATAAATGCACACCATAAATTAGAGATCAAAACAACACAATATCCTCAACCATGAATCAAAACAAGAGCTAAAATAAGGTTAATTTCCATGATCTTCTCTTATTATTCTGACTTAATTTAATCAAATTGAACCTTGCATATTCCTAAAAATTTGTTCCAAATATAATTACACCATTAAAACACTTTGAAACATTTTAAACACAATAGAATCCAACGAAACTAACTAGACACACACCTAGCTCAAGCTAGTAACACTAGTTTTTTGGGTTGAACTCTAAACGACTAAATTAAGTACAAACTCGTTTGGAAAACACGTTGAACCTTATAATCACTTACGTGGACACTTATATGCTTATTTATATCATATTAACACATAAATCACGAATTATCCTTAAAAAAGGCTAAATAAAATAGAATAGTAACACTAGAATGCATAAATACACCCAACATCACCACCCTACACTTAAAGCCTTGTTCGTCCTAGAACAACTCTTGAATCATCATAAGTTGAGGAGGCTCTACACTTCTACTAAATACAATACACTCAAGCTAGTACTACAATGATTACACATAATGAAAGTTTCTACACTAAGCATGTTATTTACACAATTGAAAGCTCATGAACACTACTCCAAAACATCCTAGCCTCAAGAATTGACTCACCTAATTGGAAAACTCATGCTTATCATTCAATAAAGTACATCATACAAATCACCCACATTCATTAAAAATGTGCCCCTCACAACAAGAGAGTTACCCATAATCACTCGCATAAAAGCATTTCATAATGTAATGTGTACAAGAATCAAATTTTGCTCACTCTCACAAGGAATTCACAAGTTACACATAATGAACCATAGGCTTTACCTTAGTGTAACACTCCACTAATATCATAATGATGAACTTAGGATCAATTAGATCTTTTTTGAGTTGTAATGTAGGCTAAGGGATGGGTAAGAACTATTTTGGCTGAATAGTGACTATATTCCCTAAGCGCTTTAATACATCAATTCTTACATTCAACACCAATCTTCAACAACCAAATTACACTATTTTTTACTATCCCATTCTTTTGTTTTTCAACCCATCTTATTAAGCTCATTTACATATACTATGGTGGGAGTATTTTATGCACAACTCATTCAATTTGAATTTTCTTGTATTCTTTTCATAACTCAACTCCCTTCCGCAACACATAACTATTCTTATTTACACACCAATAACAATCACTATGCGGCTTTAATTTCACCTTTTCTCCTCTTATTTCTTAAACTCCTTACTCAATTAAATTTTTATTAAAGCACCTAGGAGCTTTGGATTAAATCATGGTCAACCAAACAAGGGATTAGGCTATATATACGGCTACCAAAGAAAAAGATAAAGGCTCAATGGAGCTTACTAGGATTACGCTCAAAGGTAAGTCAACAAGAAGGTATAAAATAAGGCTATCAAAGAAATGCCTATATCATCTCCTAAACTCACACTCTTTATTTTGATTTGTACACACATCGGGAAAGTTCTAGACATCACATGCAACAAGGAGTATACAAAAACTTACATCATACATGGCACATGCTCAACTCACATAGGATCATTATAGACTCTAAACCAAATAATAGCATGAATTCAAAATTTAAGCCAACAAGTACAAGAGTCACAACCATGAGCCTAAGAGTCTCAAAAGTAGAAATTCACTCATTCAACATGATTTTCCCATCAAAATACTTTTATTATGTAATCAAAAATAGCACCAACAAGAATATCTCACTTATTCCTAATCTAAAAAAATTTAAATTGAGCCTAAAATTGGGAATTTCCCCACCCCACACTTAAAAATCTACTTTGTCCCCAAAGTGTACTTAAAAATAAGTGATACAAATACTTCTTAAGGCCTCTAGGCCTAGCTAGTAGAATCTTTAAAAATAAAGAAGT
Source organism: Capsicum annuum (assembly GCF_002878395.1). Classification (NCBI taxonomy): domain Eukaryota; kingdom Viridiplantae; phylum Streptophyta; class Magnoliopsida; order Solanales; family Solanaceae; genus Capsicum; species Capsicum annuum. Next base: position 124,640,937 of record NC_061119.1, on the reverse strand, counting down.
TTTATGGACCCCACACACAGTCTTTGCCATGCTCCTTAGCTCAGGGTTTTGGTACTCAGACTTCCCATAAACCTGTGACTCAACAAAAACAAAAGCTACATGAAGTAAAAACTAAAAATGGAAAAATAAAAAATACCTACTTAACTTGGGTTGCCTCCCAAGAAGCGCCTGATTTAGTGTAATACCCCGCATGTTTCTAAGTTAGGAAGTGAATAAGTATTCCTACGTATTAAATCTCTTATCCTATGATTCATACTTAAGTACATGACTTACAATGAATATCCTAGTGATAAGATAGCTTATGATACATTAAGCATGTTCATATGAGTCACTTAAGGTAATACAAGCTAAGAGTTTTTGAATCCATCAAGTTTTAGTGTTTGATTTTGCAAGGGTCATCTTTGAATAAGTATAACTTGATTTTAATGTGGTATTTTGTCTGAGTTAGACCCAAAAAATTGTACAAAAACAAATTATCTTTCCAACGATACCAAATTCACCTTAATCCAATACCCGAATGAAAAGTTATGCCTATTTTCGTGAGAGACAGTAAGCATAGGCGATTGGTTAGGCGCTGCCTAACCCAAGCATAGGCGATTGGTTAGGCGCCGCCCAACCCAAGATAGGCGATCACTTGGGCGCCGCTTAATTCAATTCCAGGTGTCAAAAACACTTCGTTTTGAGTTATTTTAAAGGTAATTAAGTCTTTAAATACTCCTAACACATCCCTAAACTTAACCCTACGAAATATATATCTTCTAAACATATTACAACCCTATTTTCATCTCAAAGCTAATCATCCAAGAGAACTAAAGGAGAAAAACAACTATGGTTTCATAATTAATCTTGAAGATCCGATTTCAAGGAAATTCCTCCGTCAATCATCAAGAATCTTCCTTCTAAGGTATGTGTAGTGTTCATCTATGGATTCAATTCGTTCATAGAGTTCAATAATCAATCTTTAAAATACAAAAGTTTGGTTGATTATGGTGATATGATCATACCCATGTTGATGCTTGTTTGCTTTCCTCTTTTTCATTATAAAATATGTTTTCTATATTGTTAGGTGTTGATGATCATGTTGTTGATATTGGGTGATTCCCAAGATGGAATCTTTATATGTTTTTGTGAATTCATGATATCATATGAGTTGGAAACATGTAAATTTGGTTGTTCATGATGTATAATTTGATGAATTCACCTATTCTTAAGATGTGAATGTAAGGTATTTAATAAAATGCCTAAGGAACTAAAAATCATGCAATATAGCTAAATTGTGACTAAGTGAAGGATTCATGATATGCCCTTACGTTCCAATGACTTCTATGTTGTTAATGTGCCTTGTAAATGTTGTTGGAATACTCATGAACTATTCTTATGAGATTATACTATGTTTGCTTGCAAATCCTACTTATGAACAAGATGTAGAATATCCATGAAATCCATAGGAACTTCCATGCTATTAGTATGTGTTGCCAATATGATTATGCAACATACATAATATTAAGATTGTGCAAGTACTTCCATGTGATATGAAATCCTTTCCATGCAATACATTGTTGATAACCTTGCATAGTATGCGATCCTTACTTATGATATTATATATTATGGACTCGACTCTTATGATCAAGTCAGTCATGTGTGTTAGTTTCCTTCCATCGAGTCCTGGGGGTACTTGTACCCAAAAACTATAGTTGTGTGCCTAGATCCATATCATGTTTGACAATATCCAAACTCAAGCTATGATTCCATAGACTTCAGTCAGTCATGTGACTTAGGAAAACCTCATGATCTTAGTTAGTTGTCAGATATCAGTAATATTTTGCTAGTCAATGAAATCCAGTAAGATTAAGTCATGTACAGTCAGTTATTCATGTCCAGTTCCTCCAGATAGGAGTATAGCTTAGCACTGAGTGAACCCAAGGATGGGAACTCACCCGCCAGTTCAGGGTGAGATTCTTAGTAGCAATCCTTGTGTTCCATAACTACGTAGCCAGCATAGATTGAGTTATCTTAACCTATCAGCTTAGGGTTGATGAGGTGGATTAACCCATCAGTTTAGAGTTCCCTCCATTCTCATTGAGTACCCGCTAAATAAGGGTCACTCACAGCTGTCCTTACTAGTGTCGTGGTATTGACACCCCTCTAGTCGGGGCAAAGATTGGACCCTAGCTTAGCCATAATGGCATATATGGGGCATGTTGATTAAACACTACTTCCCACAGTTTCAGTATCAGTCTCAGTAAAAGAACTCAGATAGTTCTTCAGATTTCAGTATATACAGGACTGTCAGATATAGTCATCCATGTTATCAGTTTCAGTATCAGTTAGGACACTTATCAGTAAACCATGTATTAGCTTACAAGTCATGCTATCATGTATTCACGGTCCCCATTTCTATATATGTGTGTTTGCACTCCCATGTTCATATTAGTCAGTCAGTATTGTTCATACATGAAACCCTTTATGTTCAGCCTACCTTTATCATATACTCAGTACTCCAGTTGTACTGAAGTATTTGTGCTATGGTGCTTTTTTTTCATGTTACACCATAGGTTCTGAGACACGAGCTCTAACCCAGCAGTAGCAGTAGCGTTCCAATCACAAAGACACGGTGAGTCCTCGTTGATTCAAGGATAATATGATTTGATTCATTTATTTCTTCAGCTTAGTTTTATGGAGTTAGTTAGAGACATGTTCCTTTAGATTTAGTTAGAGACATGTTCCTTCAACTCCTTATTCAGAGAGTTTAGAGGCTTTCGGATTTACTTTCAAATTTACGTCCAGATTTAGTTGTTTTGGGTACTTTTGCCCATATGATTGTATTCAGTTGAACCTTATGGCCTTACAGTTCCATGTATTCCATATTATTATATTATGATTTGCAGTATACAGGTACAGATATTAGTCATGGGTTAGCTTATGGTCCCTCGGGGTCATGAGCACCGTGTAGCATTCCCGTTCAGCAAATTGGGGTGTTCCAAACTTGGTATCAGAACCTAAGGTTCAATAGAGTCCTAGGAAGTCAGAAAGCCATATCTAGTAGAGTCTTGTACATGGGTGTGTTGCACGCCACATTTATGTGCGGGAGGCTATAAGATATTTTAGGAATAGTCCCTTTTCTTCATTATTCATGTCATGCTAGTGAGCATAATCATAAGTTAAACTCTCAGTCTAATCCATTCTTCTCATATTCTAGACCATGGGCCCAAAGAGAAGAAACCAGCCAGCTTCTCAGCCCGAAGATCTTTTGGGCGAACATATCTCCCATGCAGAGTTTAGAGCCGTATTTACCACACTTGCTCAATCCATGGCTGCATAGAATGAATGCCACCAGTCATTTCGTCTAATCCAGTGGCCACTCCCAAAGTAGCTATGGTTCAGAACTTCACCCAGATGAACCCTCCATCTTTCCATGGGTCTAAGTCTGATGAGGACCCTCAGGAGTTCATTGACCAAGTCCAGAAGGTCATTGACATCATGTGTGCTACTTTTATTGAGAGTTCTGAGTTAGCCTCCTACCAGTTATAGGATATTTCTCATGATTGGTATAAACAGTGGAAGTCTGAGAGGTTAGATGATATAGGCCCTATCGAGTGGGAGAAATTTGTCACGGCCTTCTTAAATAGATTCTTTCCCTAAAAGCTGAGAAAAGCCAAAGTTCTTGAGTTCATCAACATCAGGCAGGGGAATATGATGGTTAGGGAGTATTCTTTTAGATTCACTCAGCTAGCCAGGTATGCTCCTCATATGGTTGCAGACAATAGAGCTAAGATGAGCAAGTTCGTGTCAGGGGTCAACGATAGCATTGTAAATGGGTGTAGGTCTGCGATGTTGATCAATGATATGACCTTAGCAAGACTCATGACCTATGCCCAGCAAGTAGAAGAGCAGAAGTTTAAGACTAGGGAGAAGCAGAACAAGAGAGCAAGGTCAGGTAATTTCAACATTGCTCACCCTAAGTCAGATGGAGGAAATCGTTCACATTTTCTCTCCAATTCAATCATTCCAGCTCCTTCCTCTGCCAACGCTCCAGTGCCAAAGTTCAGAGATGGAAATAGAGACAAAGCACCAGGCTCTAAATCTTAGGGCAGTATTAGCAGTGCCCGAACAAATCTCCTTTGTCAGACTTGTGGTAAGAACCATAAGGGAATTTGCAGAGCTAGTAGTGATGTCTATTTTGGTTGTGGCAAGCCAGGCCACAGAATTAGGGTGTGTCTGTAGTCAAGTCTTCAAGGTCAGTGAAATCATTCTACAGCTCAGTCTAGTCACTGAACCAGCAGGGTGCCATTCCAGTGCTACTAGTGGGCAACGCCCAAACAGACTCTATGCTCTTTAGTCCCAATAGGCTTAGGAAAATTCTCCTGATGTCGTTACTGGTACGTTATAGATTTTCTATGTTCATGTTTATGCTTTGCTAGACCGAAGTAAATCTTTGTCTTTTGTTACTCTATACATAGCAAGAGATTTCGAAATCAGTCCCAAAGTCCTGGAAGATCCCTTCTCAGTCTCTACCCCAGTTGGTAAAAGCATCATAGCTCAGTGGGTATACAGGAACTGCCCAATTATGATATCTCAAAAATCCACATCAGTAGATTTAGTAGAGTTAGAGATGACTGATTTTGATGTCATTCTTGGTATGGATTGGCTTCATTCCTGCTATGCCATAGTGGAAGGGTAGCATTCCAACATTTAGGGGTCAACTTGTTTCCTACCTTCGGAGAAAAATAATTTCTAAGGGGTGTATGTATCATCTCGTGCATGTTAAAGATTCTATTTCTGAATATCCCAGCCTCAAAACAGTACTTGTTGTTAATGAATATTCAGATGTCTTTCCCGAAGATCTTCTAGGCATTTCTCCCGAAAGGGAAATAGAGTTTGGCATAGACCTTCTTCCGGATACTTAACCTATTTCTATTTTGTCCATACAGAATGGCACCAGCAGAACTCAAGAAACTGAAAGATTAGTTGAAGGATCTCTTAGATAAGGGATTCATCATACCCAGCATTTCCCCATAGGGTGCGCCAGTATTATTCATGCACAAGAAAGATGGTTCTCTTAGGATGTGTATTGATTACCATCAACTCAACAAGGTAACGGTCAAGAATAGATATCCTCTTCCCAGGATTAATAATCTATTCGAACAACTTTAGGGTGCTAGTTACTTCTCCAAGATAGACCTCAGATCAGGCTATCATCAGCTCAGAGTTAGAGAATGTGAAATTTCAAAGATAGCTTTCTGTACTCGGTATGGTCACTTCGAATTTTTAGTTATGTCATTTGGTCTTACGAATGCCCCTAAAGCTTTTATGGATTTGATGAACCGTGTGTTCAAGAAGTACTTAGAGATGTTTTTCATAGTCTTTATAGATGATATTCCGGTCTATTCTCGCATAGAGTGTGATCATGCAGACTATCTCAGGATTGTTCTTCAGACTCTCAGGGATCACCAAATATTCGCTAAGTTCAGAAAGTATGAAATTTGGCTAAGATCAGTAGCATTCCTTGGCCATATTATTTCCGGTGATGGCATTAAAGTAGATCCTCAGAAAACTAAGGCAGTAAAAAACTGGCCCAGACCCATATCTCCATCAGATATTAAGAGTTTCTTGGGTTTGGTTGGCTATTACAGATGGTTTGTCGAGGGATTTTCTTCTATTACATCTCCCATGTCCAGATTGACTCAAAATAAGATTAAGTTTCAGTGGTCAGATTTATGCGAGAAGAGCTTTTAAGAATTGAAGACTCGACTCACCTCTGCTCCAGTTCTAGCTATTCTAGATGGTTCAGACGGTTTTGTAGTCTATTGTGATACATCTAGAGTGGATTTAGGCTGTTTCCTCATGCAGCATGGTAAGGTCATAGCCTACGCCTCCAGACAGTTAAAGCCACATGAGAAGAATTATCCTACTCATGATCTAGAGTTAGCAGTGGTAGTTTTTGCCTTGAAGATTTGGAGGCATTATCTCTATGGAGTTCATGTAGATGTCTTCACACACCATAAAATCCTCCAGTATGTCTTTTCCCAAAAAGATCTCAATCTTTGCCAGAGAAGGTGGTTAGATCTCTTGAAGGATTACAAAATGAGTGTTATTTATCATCCGAGAAAGTCTAATGTTGTGGCCAACGCTCTCAGTCGACTCTCTATGGGTAGTGTTTCTCACATTGAGGATAGTAAGAAAAAGATGGCTCAGGAGATCCATCAGCTTGCCAGACTAGGCGTTCGCTTAGTCGATTCTTTAGAGGGTGGTGTATTTTTTCATAGTAGTTCAGAGTCATCTCTAGTTTCCGAGGTGAAAGAGAAACAAGATAGGGATCCTAGCCTTGTCAAGCTTAAAGAGTCAGTTCAGAATCAAAAAGTTGAGGTTTTCTTCCAAGGGGGATATGGTGTTCTTCATTATCAGGGTCATCTATGTGTTCGAGGTGTAGATGAATTGAGGCAACAAATACTTGCAGAAGTGCATGGTGCGCGATACTCTATTCATCCAGGGGCCACTAAGATGTACCGCGACATGTGGGAGATCTATTGATGGAGTGGGATGAAAAGAGATGTTGTAGAGTTTGTGGCTAAGTGCTCTACATATCAGCAGGTTAAGATAGAGCATCAGAAACCTAGTGGTTCCATGCAAGAGTTCACCATTCCTACTTGAAAGTGGGAAGAAGTTAACATGGACTTCATGACAAGTTTGCCTAGAACTCGTCATCAGCATGATTAAGTCTGGGTCATTATAGATAGAATGACCAAGTCAGCTTATTTCCTTTTTGTTCGTACTTATTATTCCACTAAGGATTATGCCAAACTCTATATCAGGGAGTTATTCAGATTACACAGTGTTCCACTATCTATCATCTCAGACAGAGGTACCCAATTCAGTTCTTATTTTTGGAAAGCATTCCAAAAGGGTCTTAGTATCCAAGTCCATCTCAGCACAACATTTTATCCTCAGAAAGATGGTCAAGCAGAGAGGACTATTTAGACTCTTGAAGATATGATAAGGGCGTGTGCAATTGAATTCAAGGGAAGTAAGGACGACCACTTGTCTTTGATTGAGTTTGGATACAACAATAGCTATCATTCTAGTATTCAGATGGATTCATTTGAAGCTCTCTATGGTAGGAGATATAGATCTCTGATTGGTTGGTTTAAAGTTAGTGAGGCCTCAGTCATAGGTCCTAACTTAGTATTCGATGCCTTAGAGAAAGTTTAGTTGATCAGAGAGAGACTCCGGGCTGCTTAAAGACGACAGAAGTCTGATGTATATCTTTGTAGAAAGGATCTCGAGTTCGAGGTCAATGACTATGTCTATCTTAAGATCTCTCCCATAAAGGGAGTGAAGAGGTTCGGCAAGAAAGGGAAACTTAATCCCCGGTATATCGGTCCCTTCAGAATTCTTTGTCGCTTCAGCAAGGTAGCTTATGAGCTTGAGTTGCCTTCAGATCTAGCCTCAGTCCATCCAGTCTTCCATGTCTCTTTGCTACAGAAGTGCCTAGGTGACCCAGCAGTTGTTGCCCCTATTCAGAGCATCGACATTCAGAATAGCCTCTCTTATGAAGAGATTCCAGTCGAAATCTTAGATTATCAGAATCGTAGATTGAGGAACAAAGAAGTCCCTCTTGTCAAGGTTCTTTGGTGAATCTGTCTCATGAGGGAGCTACTTGGGAAGTAGAAGCAGATATGCATACCAAGTATTCTCACCTTTTTCGCACCAATTCAGATCAAGCTCAAGGTAACAGTTCTCCTTAAGCTTATTAAGTTTCACGTTCATGTTTCCAGTATAAACTTGGTACCTATTAACCATTTCATACTCAGTCATGCATTCATGTATCAATTGTCCGTGCATCAGATATGCATGAGTTTAATATGTTTAGCATGTCAGTCATGAGATCAAGTTTCAGTTCTTCATGTTTAATTCAGGTTCTATTGTCTTGTATCCCTTCTCAGTAAATTCTCATTCGAGGATGAATGTTCCCAAGAGGGAGATACTGTAATACCCCGCATGTTTCTAAGCTAGAAAGTGAATAAGTATTCCTACATATGAAATCTCCTATCCTGTGATTCATACTTGAGTACATGACTTACAATGAATATCCTAGTGATAGGATAGATTATGATGCATTAAGCATGTTCATATGAGTTACTTAAGGTAATACAAGCTAAGAGTTTTTGAATCCATCAAGTTTTAGTGTTCGATTTTGCAAGATTCATCTTTGAACAAGTATAAATCGATGTTAATGTGGTATTTTGGCTGAGTTAGACCTACCAAATTGTATGAAATTGAATTAGCTTTCCAACGATACCAAATTTTCCATAATCCAATACCCGAGCGAAAAGTTATGCTAATTTTCGTGAGAGACAGTAAGCATAGGCGATTGGTTAGGCGCCGCCCAACCCAAGCATAGGCGATCATTTGGGCGCCACCTAAGTCAATTCCAGGTGTCAAAAACACTCCGTTTTGAGTTATTTTAAAGGTAATTAAATCTTTAAAAACTCCTAACACGTCCCTAAACTTAACCCTATGAAATATATATCTTCTAAACATATTACAACCCTATTTTCATCTCAAAGCTCTTCATCCAAGAGCACTAAAGGAGAAAAACAACTAGGGTTTCATAATTAAGCTTGAAGATCTGATTTCAAGGAAATTCCTCCATCAACAATCAAGAATCTTCCTTCTAAGGTATGCGTAGTGTTCATCTATGGATTCAATTCATTCATAGAGTTCAAGAATCAATCTTTAAAATACAAAAGCTTGGTTGATTGTGGTGATATGATCATACCCATGTTGATACTTGTTTATTTTCCTCTTTTTCATTATAAAGTATGATTTCTATATTGTTGGGTGTTAATGATCATGTTGTTGATATTAGGTGATTCCCAAGATGGAATCTTTATATGTTTTTATGAATTCATAATATCATATGAGTTGGAAACATGTAAATTTTGTTGTTCATGATGTATAATTTGATGAGTTCACCTATGCTTAAGATGTGCATGTAAGGTGTTTGATAAAATGCCTAAGGAACTAGAAATCATGCAATATAGCTAAATTGTGACTAAGTGAAGGATTCTTGATATGCCCTTACGTTCCAATGACTTCTATGTTGTTAATGTGCCTTGTAAATGTTGTTGGAATACTCATGAACTATTCTGATGAGATTATACTATGTTTACTTGCAAATCCTACTTATGAACAAGATGTAGAATAACCATTAAATCCACATGAACTTCCATGCTATTAGTATGTGTTGCCAATATGATTATGCAACGAACATGATATTAAGATTGTGCAAGTACTTCCATGTGATATGAAATCCTTTCTATGCAATACATTGTTCATAACCATGCATAGTATGAGATCCCTACTTTTGATATTATATATTATGGACTCTATTCCTATGATCAAGTCAGTCATGTGTGTCAGTTTCCTTCCATCGAGTCTTGGGGGTACTTTTACCCGAAAACTATAGCTGTGTGCCTAGATCCATGTCATGTTTCATGATATCCGAACTCAACCTATGATTCCATAGACTTCAGTCAGTCATGTGACTCAGGAAAACCTCATGATCTTAGTCAGTTGTCAGATATTAGTAACATTTCGCCAGTCAATGGAATCCAGTAAGATTAAGTCATGCACAGTCAGTTATTCATGTCCAATCCCTCCAGATGGGAGTAGAGGTTAGCACTGAGTGAACCTAAGGATGGGAACTCACCCACCAGTTCAGGGTGTGATTCTTAGTAGCAATATTTGTGTTCCAGAACTACATAGCCAACATAGGTTGAGACATAGTAACCCATCAGCTTAGGGTTGATGAGGTTTCTTAACTTGTCAATTTAGGGTTCCCACCATTCTCATTGAGTACCTTCCAGATAAGGGTCACTCACAGCTATCCTTACCAGTGGCGTGATATTGACACCCCTCCAATCGGGGCAGAGATTGGACCCTAGCTTAGCCATAACGGCATACATGAGGTATGTCGGTTAAACATTACTTCTCATAGTTTCAGTATCAGTCTCAGTAAAAAAACTTAGATGGTTCTTCAGATTTCAGTATATACAGGACTGTCAGATACTGTCATCCATGTTATCAATTTCAGTATCAGTCAGGACAGTTATCAGTAAACCATGTATTAGCTTACAAGTCATGCTATCACGTATTAATGGTCCCAATTTTTATATATGTGTGTTTGCACTCCTACGTTCATATTAGTTAGTCAATGTTGTTCATGCATGAAACTCTTTATGTTCAGCTTACCTTCCTCGTATACTTAGTACTCTAGTTGTACTAATGCATTTGCGCTATGGTGCTTTCTTTTTATGTTACACCATAGGTTTCGAGACACGAGCTCCAGCCCAGCAGTAGCAGTACTGTTCCAGTCGCAGAGACACAGTGAGTCCTCATTGATTTAAGGATAATATGATTTGATTCATTTGTTTCTTCAGCTCAGTTTTACAGAGTTAGTTGGAGACATGTTCCTTCAACTCCTTATTCAGACAGTTTAGAGGCTTTCTGATTTACTTTCAGATTTACGTCCAGATTTAGTTGTTTTGGGTATTTTCGCCCACATGATTGTATTCAGTTGAACCTTATGACCTTACAGTTCCATGTATTCTACATTATTATATTATGATTTTCATTATACAGGTACAGGTATCTGTCATGGGTTAGCTTGTGGTCCCTCGGGGTCATGAGCACCATGTAGCATTCCCGTTCAGCAAATTGGGGTGTTGCATTTAGTGTCACGGCACGACCCAACACAACTGAACCAAATTCTTTTATCTTCTCACTCCTCTTTGGAAGATATTTTCTTTTTTGTTTTTGGCCTCTTTCAACTTTCATAATGTCAGGTTACGATATTGGAGGCTTTGACTGCTTAATGAAGGTGTCAGAAGAGGCTTTTGGCAGACTAGCTACCCCACATTTGTCCCATTCAATAACATTGATCATATAGAATTCTTTATATTTGAATGTTATGTTGAGCACTTTTTAAACTTTAAATATCTCCTCTTCATCCTCCAACCTCATCATGAATGTGCCTTCCCTTACATAAATCAATGATCCTTCGATTGCTAAAACTGGACGCCTCAAGATGATCGGTATCTATTCGTCTTTCCAAAAGTATATAACAATAAATTCAGCTGGAATAATAAATTTACCAACCTTTTTGAGGACATCCTGAATGATTTCTTCCTAATAGGCAATGGATCCTCCTGCCATCTATAGATGCACAGTTCACGGTCTGGGCTAACCTAAACCCAATGTATTGAACAGAGATAGGGGCATCAAGTTGATACTCGCCCCTAAATTACTAAATGAATGAACCACCTCATTGTTTCCAATATGGATGGGGAGGGTAAACTTCCTAGGGTCCTTAAGCTTTTTCAGCATCTTTTGTGTTATTATAGTGCTACACTCTTCAGTGAGTGCTACCGTGTCCACATCCTACAACTTTGCATTATTAGCAACCATATCCTCAAGTACTTAGCATACTTGGGCATACCCTACAAAATATCAAACAAAGGTAAGTTAATGTGAAGCTCCCTGAAGGTGTCAAAGAACTTCTTAAACATAGCATCCTCCTTCGCTTTCATATGCTTTTGTGAAAAGGAGAGTGGTGGCATCTTCATCATTTCTTCAACAGCTTTTTCTTTCGAGTACTCAGACTTTCACAAATTTTCAAAAACTTTTCTGGATAGCTGTGGGGTAATCAACTCTGTATCTACCTTCTTAGTTGCCTTAGGAGGTTCTCCAGGAAACTTCTTACCACTCGTCAAAGTGATTCCCATAACCTCTATTAAATTTTTCTGAATCTCCTAGAAACCCACCTTGAGGTACGGTATTCAATACTTGTTGTAACTGTCCCAACTTCAACTCTAAGCTTCTCTAGGCTACTTACTGATTTTTTACATCTACCGCCAACTATGTCTGATTAGCTAGAACCTACTTCATCATCTCTTCCAAGTTGCACGTTGACTGATTTCCTTGTGCTTATGGTTGCTGAATTTTCTATTGTTGAGCATTCCAAAGCTGAGTTGGCCACTTCATCTTGTAGGCATTACCATAATTTTTCCTTTGAACATTGCCCACATACCTTAATAATTCTGGATTTGAATCACACATAGCAGATGTATGGCTACTATTTCCGCAAACCACACACCAACCACTAGTTTCCTAAATTGCATTGACTGCTGTGATAGGCTGTGTAGTTCCAACTTTTAGGCTAATAAAATGAGTGTTTTTCAATTTTTGTAATACAGAAACCTAAGGTGATAATGATGTGAATTGGTCCACCTCTAATACACTGGTAATTTTGTTCATGGCACTCCTAGAATTACCATGCCACTCTGGGATCCCTTGAGAAAAGAGGTTCAATATGGTGTACAACTCATCATAACTCATTTCAAGAGCTTGACCACCTGCAGCTAAATCTACCAAAGTGTTTGTATTATGATCAAGAGCCTCTACAAAAGTATGAGCAAGTACCTCGATGGACTATTGATGTGTGGACAGTCCCAAAGAAGAGCCTTGAAGAACTCCCAATCATGATAAAGATTCTCGTCTGGCTTCTATTTGAAGCACACTAACTCACTGTGAAGTCTCGCAGACTTCCCAGACAGAAAGAACCGAATAAGGAATTTTTTTTCCATGTAATCCCACGATGTGATTAAATTTGTCAGTTCCGCATTCAACCATTTTTTTGCTTCCCCAATCAGTGAAAAGGGGAATAACGTCATCCTCACATAGTCTGCATTCACACCCATGGGAATGAATGTAATACTAATTTCTAGAAAATTCCACAGGTGGGCCTGTGGATCTTTATGTGAAAGCCCTGTGAACTGTCTATTGCTGATTAGAAATTGTACCATATTCTATTTGAGCTCGAAATTTCCTCCAGTTGTCGGCTTCTTAAATGGGGAGGTCGAATTGGTTGTAAGTGACATTGTCACTTCTCTTACTATCCTGTGGGCTAGTTGTTCATCAGCCATGATGGCAGGATTCTCTTGGTTTTCTTGGATTTGCAAAATTTGGGAGAGAAGGTCTGCTTCTCTCCTGCATTGATAAAAAAGTTACTTAGGTTCAACACTTGGTTCAACCAATTCTTGATCCATTGCCAGCTTTTGTAACCTATTTCCTTAGAAAACACAACCAAAACCAAGAATAAAAACACCAAATAAATAAAAAATGCAAAACTAAAATAAATAATTGCCAAATAACAAGACCCTGACAACGACGCCAAATACTTGACAGCGCCCAAATGCACACGCAAGTGTACGTGGTCTTATCAAGTAGTAAAATGGCCTAATGAAAGACAAGTATCAATCCTACAGGGACTTGTGTCGACAACTATCCAATTCTAATTTAATAATTGAGATAAAGTAATCAATAAGAGTGTTGAATAATTATAAACTAAAAATAAAGTAAATAGTGTGTAAAAATAAAGGTCTTGAGACAATCAATAGGAGAAATCCCAGGGTTAAAGTACTTTAAACAATCATACTATGTTATTGAACTTCATTCGATAACTTGCTTATCTTGGTTGTTGATTCGTAGGGTTAATTACATGATCATGGTCTCCCAACCTCTAATATTCTACCTAATATGGACATTACAACTACATCATTGAGAGGGGATGTAATAATCCAATTAATTTATTAAATATATCATCCTACATTTGAATCAAGTAAGGCTCCTAAGTACATCCTTGTCCTAGGTGCTAGGTTTAATTCTTTATTTCATAAAAGAATAAAAACCTAAACTTTGTTTATTCCCATATTGTATCTCCCTATTCCCTCTCCCGAGATCAAAAGGTAGACAATAGATGTATTTTCTAGGTGATCAATCCATTAAATAATTAAATCAAGAATAAACAAACAACCAATAATGATAAGCAAAATTAAATGAAATTAATTCAAAATAATAATACTCAGGCTCTTGGCTTTAACCTCGAAAAGAGGGTTTTTATCTTATCATATTCATAATCACGATCCAAATAATTGAATACGTGTTATGAATAATTAAAATCTAATAAAAATAACAAAACCTAAACACATAGCAGTAGCCTTTCAAATTAATCCCCAGTTGTCCAAACCATCACTAAGAAATCATCCCAAAAATTCTCCTCCACTTCTGCCTATCAAGTGGGCATATATAATATTTTTATCCTAATCCATGTGGGAATCTAAGAAAAAACTATTGTGCGTTATTCCAAATATCCCCATCATCCTCCATAATATGTGCACTTTATTATTTTAATAATCTGACAATGCTCCAATCCGTGTGTAATTGAAATTGTATTTTTTTCGTTCATGGACACACCAACGCAATGCATTTCTTAATCAACCCATGTATCCAACATGACATGATACTAATTCCATTCTGGAAGTTGTAGTTGGTTCACTGGAAGTAGCTTCCGTAATTTTGGTTAAGTGTTGAATGCCCTATTTTTTTCCCATGCCTTTTGTAGTGTATTTCCAATGAATTTCTAGTCTTTTTATCATCAATATATGACCATATTCAACTCACAAAGCCTCCTAAATAAAAACACATTTCTTCAACGATGAATCCAAACAAGAGCTAAAATAAGGATAATTTCCATGGTCTTCACTTATTATTCTGACTCTTAATTTAATCAAATTGAACCTTTATCATTCCCAAAAGTTTGTTACACATATAATTACACCATTAAATCACTTTGGAACCTTTTAAGAAATAGAATCTAATGAAAACAACTAGACACATACCTATCGCAAGCTAGTAACACTAGTTTTTTGGGTTCAACTCTAAATGACTAAATTAAGTACAAACTTGTTTGGAAAACACGTTGAACCTTGTAATCACATACTTGGACACTTAGATTCTTATTTATATCATATTAACACATAAAGTACATGAATTATCCTTAAAACAAGGATGAATAAAATAGAATAGTAATACTAGAATGCATAAATACACCCAATATTAGTGATCCATCTTGGCATCTCAAATTTCTCTCTCATGTGCTCAGTATCACATATATTGAATCTATCTCTTGTGACTCTAAATCTATAGTCACACTTTACTGTGGATGCTAGAGAAAAATAATATGGCTTAAAGAGAACACAGTGGATGGTCACCGCTAAAATGTCAACCATAGCCCCCTCACACAATTATCTGCTCTAGGTAGGGCTGCTAAGCATGCCTTGGAAGACCCTAACATCTAGGCGTAGTCAAAGCTACTATGGAATAGAATGAGGCATAGAATTTCGACAGCAATGTAGAACTGTATAAACCTAGGTATCGAGTTATCTACCCTAACTGATACCTATCAAATACATCCTGCAACAATGGTGTTCTAGCAAACCCAAATAAATCAATCCTCTCTCCTCATAGACATCTCTCTTAGGTGGTCTGATTAGGTGATGAAATTATTTCTCTCATAAACTACCAAAAGCCCACCTATGCACTATCTTGAGTTCACCTCATCAATAGGTTCTTTCGAAATATGTGTGGAGTCAGTCATCTGATCATTCTGAGTTGGTGCCTCTGAATTAGGAGTTGGCTCTTAGTATGAAGACTATTCTATACCTCCTCATACTGGAGTACAACTGATGGTTCCTCCTAAACTATAGTACCGTTCTCAAACTGAGGTAATGCTGATGACTCCTCCTGAACTGTAGCCTTGAAATCATTCTCATCCTGTGACCCTTTCTCAGGCTAGTGTTCTGTTCATCTACCTCTGGTGTAGGCTCTAACTCTGCCTTCTCCTCATCATCATCATTACTAACTCAGACTGTTCTATCCTGGATAACTTTATCCTTGGCCTAGATATGAACTGGATAGCCTCAGTCTAGGTTAAGACTAAGTAAAAACATGTCATCTACCCCACTTTGATTTCTCTGCAAGTGGTACACCTAAGTTATCCATAACAATAACCTCTGTTATAGCATGCTTCTAGACTCTAGTCACTGGTCGTGTCACTTCGGTCAGGACAACTCTGGTTTGGCAAGCGGCTCCTCCTCCTTTGAGCTACTACTCTTGGAAGAGTTATTCCGTTACCTCAAATGTGTATCCTTCTTCTTTGAGGACTTTGAGGCTATGCCTACCTGAAAAATTAAGTATTTGCATCTGAAAGATATCGGGGAGTGCAACATTTGAATAAAAACTCAAAGTTCAAAAACATCACTTCTTTTCTTAATTTTGGCATCCTAGTAACTTATACTCAGTCCCAACAAGTCTAATCTGCACACATTCAACTTGAATCTATTTTTGAATACAAGCAAGCATTCAAAACTTTTGGTATTCCTCTACCTTTTAAAATTCAACTTCCATTTCGAGCATGATTTTAAGGTTTAATTAGAAAACAATGCCCACGATAAGATTTTAGGCTAAGTCAAGGCTCCTATATGCAAGCATAATGGTTTCTACATATTTTGCATGAGAATAGACATACCAACTTACTTTTTTCATGTTTAACACAAGATACTACTATTAGGAGCTAAGAATATTACCTTTTTATTTAAAAAACCAAAGGTAAACTATGAAAAAGTGAAGTAAAACCCAAGCTTGAATGCGTAATTAGTGATTTTGGACAATTTGGTACCAACAAGTAACCTTTTAGCCTTTTCTCAAGTGTGGGGAAGGGGGGTAGTTTGAATTTTAAGAGAGAAGAGGGAATTTAAGAATTTATATGTTTAAAGTAGGGTAAATGTGCTTAAATAACCATGGGGGTTGGTTTTTTGATTAATATAGGGCAAGGTGGGTCCCTAATTTTAAAGAAAAAATATTACCAAAACCTATCCTCTTACGGCTGCCACCTACGGGCCGTAGGTGGTACCTACGGTCCTTAGGTGGGCCTAATTTTTGCCTTCATTCCCTGCTCTTTGGACTTTCTATTTTGATACTTACTTTATTACTTACGAGTTTTTTAGTGGTATTTATGAACCTGTAAGTAAGTTCATATGTTAAAGTCCAAAATTTCACAAAGAAATCCTTATAATTTCATCTTTTTAATTAATGCATAACTTACCTGGCCTATGTGGGACTTATGACCTTGATGAATTGGTCACAACATCTCCTTACCTGGAATATTCTGAATTAAAGATGTTTTACCACATTCCAGGTCACTTCATATGCCATTACTTACAAGAAAAAACAAATATGAATACTTAAATAGTTGGTTGCCTCTCACCTAGTGCTTGATTTAACATCGTAGCATAACGTGGCACGTTGGTTTCTCAGACTTCACCAAAAAGTCCATGGGTTTCCTCTCATTCAGTGCTTGATTTAAGATCGTAGCACGATGCGGGTACCTTGATTACTCAGAATTCATCAAGGTACCCAAAGTAATACCCTATGGGATTATCAATACAATGGATAACAGAAACTTCCTTCATGTCGGTAGGCTACTTCATAATTCTTCAGACGTTAAAGGTGACTTCTTTGTTATTAACCCTGAACTTGAACTCCCCCTTTTCCATATCAACATTACTCTACCTATGTCCATGAATGGTCTTTTCAATATGATGGGCATCTCGAAGTCAACCTCACAATCCAAAATGACAAAATCAACCAAAAAAATAACGTTATCAACTTTCACCAATATATCAATCAAAATACCCATAGATTTCTTTACTGTGCGGTCTACCATCAACAACTGCATAGTAGTCGGTTCTAGAGGGCTCAAGCCCATATTCTTGAATATAGCCATTGGCATAAAATTGATGTTGTCTCCCAAGTCACAAAATTCTCAAGAGAATCTAGATGTCCCTATAGTACATGGGATCATGAACTTAGTGGGATCACTCTTTTCTGGGACAAAGTCTTAGAAGTGACTATATTATAATGGTGAAATCCACCAACATTGTCAAAACTAGTTGCTCTTTTCTTTGTCACTAATTATTTCATAAACCTAGTATATCAAGGCATTCGCTCCAAAGCTTTAAGGAGATGGATGTTCAAACTCAGATCTTTCTGTATCTCAATGAATCTTTTGAACTTCCCATTCTTTTTCTTCTATTTTAGTCTTTGAGCAAAAGGTGGGGGAAGTCATGGAATTTGCTTCACTATGGGCTTATCAACCTTTGCCTTACCTTTATCCTTACTAATGCTAACATTAATACCTATCGCCTTGTCTGACTCAATGACAGGTGTCTCATCAATCACAATGTTATTATCTTAGGCAGCTCCATAGTAGGCAATAGGGGATTAATAGTAGACTTACCACTCGGAGTGGTAATAGCGATACAATGACCATCAATCTTTGTATTTTGAACCGCGCTGCACGAAATTATACTCGGCTTCCTATAATTTAAAGTAGCAAACATCTGCTAAAACTGTATCTCTAACTGCTTGATTGCAGTCGAATGAGAATCAACCTTTTGTCTTAGACTTGAGATATCAGCCTTAAACTCCTTAAGAAATATCTCCTAATTTTCTTAACCCTAGACTAGTTTGGTCAACAACACCTCCATTCTCAATTCAGAATCTCAGTTGGACAGCGAAATATACCAATCTCTCTTCTCCTTGTAGTCAACATTTTATCTCTAGTCACCATTACATTCCCCATTGCAATCTCTGTATCTATCTCTATAATAGTTTTGACCTTGGTTTCCTTACCTTTTTGCACGAAAACCTATCAATTCACAATCAACATACTTAGCCTTTTTGCCCAATTCAGACTCATAAGCTCAGAGGCTAAACCATGTGTACCTACCGTATTTACCTTCTTAGAAGTCACTGCTATGAATTGCTTAGTCAGCAACCCAATACCGGTCCTCAGTTGTGAAATATCTTATGCTACAGAATTATCCACTATTCTATGGTCACTAAAGCCCTAATAGTGTAAGTTCCAGCGCTTCTCTTGACCTGCCGAGTATGCCACCCTCAGTTAGTGCGAGAGATTTGTTCTAGAACCTCAGAAGTTGCTTCCTAGTGTAATCTTATGAATACCTCTCCAGTGATTGTATCTTCCATGGATCGGGAACTAATGTTCATGACTTTATAGAATATATCTAGAAAGCTCATCCCTGAAATATGATGATTGGGTACCAAGCTTAGCTTCTTCTTAAATTAGAACCAAGACTCACATATTAACTTTGAATGTAGCTGCCTGAAATTATATATCTCATCTTTTAACTGTGACATACTAGATAGAGGAAATAATTGGTTCAAGAATTTCTTGCGCAACTAATTCTAAGTGGTAATAGATCCTCCAAGAAGTTCCCCAAATCGTAAAAAATCTTCTCCAGTCAACAAAAATGGGAACAACCTCAATTTGAGTCCCTTTTGGTCTACACCTAGAACAGTATAAGAAGTGTAGATCCCAACAAAATTAGAAAGTTGAATATTTACATAATTTGTAGACGAGCCTAAAAATACACCTTTTAAATTCAGAAGTTGGATCATGGCACTGGATATGTCAAATTTCACATTAGGGGCAGTGTAGGAGCAATGATAGCTCCTATTTCTGCCCTCTCAACATATCCTATATCTTCCTTATCATCATACAACTTAAAGTAATAGAATATTGGGATCATTTGATCCTCACCATCACAAACTCTATCTCAATTTCCATCGAGTGTTGCTTAACAATCAACTATCGGTCTTGGACTTGCTAGCTCTACTGCTAAGCTAGTTGGGCCTCTTCATCCCTTCTCCAGTTACAATATCTGATAGAAACTGCTTTGTTTACCTATCATCAATGTTATATAGATCACTTGGATCAAGAGGAGGTACCATATTAGGATCATCTCTAACCCCTTTAAGATGGCCTACACGTACTGGTTCCCTCATCATATGATTAGGTTGTAAGATTCTCTCTAGGATAGGATTTAGTGGGGGTAAGGGATTGCCTTGACTCATGGTGTTAGGCATACATTGGCATATACCCAACTAAGAATAGAAATATAAAGACCCAAAAACTCCAACAAACCTCAATGAACGGTCATACCATCTTCCCCGAAAATAGTGCCAAAATGTTTTATCAATTCCAAAACTATACCTCCAACTGAAGGATAAAGCGATCGATGTCAAGTAAAGTAACCCAACTAGCTTTTATTTTTGGGTTTCCTCGTGTACTATAAATACCATTTATGTGTTTTTAAGTAGAAGTTATGCACTTTTGATACTCACAAATATATTTTGATTTCGAGATTTGATTTTGATCTTGGAAATCTCTTGTATTAACTTGAATTGATTGATTCAATTACAATTTTGGATTTTCTATTTCTTGTTATTTTGATTTCATCTATGATTTCAATCTTGAATGTTGTTTATCAATTCACAAGTATGAGCGGCTAATAACCCATAGCTAGGGTTGTGGAAACCCTGGCAGATTAATGATGTAGGGGAAGTTCTATCATTGTTCTAAACTGATACCTATGCATGCATTACTTTATCTTTAATATAATAGTTTTCTTAATGGGTTCACACATTAGGATCCCACCTAAATTATTACGACTTGCTCCAAAAGAGGAGTAGTAACTAGGAAAAGATAAAGACAATAATAAGCTGGAGTTTAACTATCGATCCATGCTTCTACGTTCTATCTTAAGAAGATGGTTAGATTTCATCTAATAACTAAAAACTCAAAAGGTAATAGTCAAATGGGATCAAGATAAGGATTAGTAAGGTGACATCCTGAGACTCAAAAGGTAAAGAGTAAAATCCTTTTGCTCGTCCAAAAGACTATAGAAGGTACATAACTTATTGATTCTACATAAAAGGAATCAGTTGGTTCAGCAAAGCACGATAAGCCTACGGAGTTAAGAATCCAAAAGGAACACTATCCTAAGTTTCACTCACGACTGATTACAACCAAAGTTGATACTCATCACTTGTTCGACCTTGATACTCAAAACCTCTTACTTACTTTTCCAGTTTTGCCTGTTGATTACAACAACTAAAAGCCACGATTCCATAAATTCCATTGCGATTCGACCCCAACCTTTGATGGGTTACTATATTTAGAAGCAATCATTTCATCTTCTGAGATAAGGTATAGCTTGGACGTCACCAAATTTTGGTTTCATTGCTGGGGTATACCATATTGATTAAATTGAAGCTATTGTAGTTTTCAGGTTTTCTTTTTTTTGTTTTCGTTCTTAGTTAGGTATACACCGATGTATGCTTAGCACATGGAGTAGATGAAATCACTTACTCCCAGTGAATTCAAATCCATAGAGAATCTTATAAATACCTAGTAGGATGGTGGAATAGAAAAGAGATGATAATCATAAAGGGGTTTATGATTTTTTACCTCCCTCTCTTCCTAAAGAAGTATAGGATATAGTTGATCGATAGACTGGTGATCTTTTAGCTTAAACAAAAAAATAAGAGAAAGGTAATGAAATAAGATCAGCGGATAACTTAAGAGGCAGAGCTAGTTGAGTAGAGACAAGAAGCAGACTACCAAGTAGTACTCAGTGGAAATTAGAATAGAGCTAGAGTTGCCCATGTTCAAGTGATCTCAACATATCAGTATGTGCAACCATATATAGATGATGAAGAATATTTTGGATACGTTGATCCGACAGAGACTGGATCCATTATTCCTCCTATTTTACCCCCAAGCATCAAGTTTGACATCACGAGCGCAATGATCCAGCTCTTAAATCTGAAGGGTGTATTTATGGGTTTTTCTATAGATGATACAAATATGCACCTTGCTAATTTTATTGGGATCTGCGGTTTGTATACCATTCTAGGGGTAAATTAGGAAGCACTTAGACTGAGGTTGTTCCCCTTCTTACTCATAGGTGAAGAATATTTATGGCTAGGGTAACTACCAAGAGTCTCTATCACTACATGGAATAAGTTACGGAGGAAATTCTTAAACTAGTTCTTTTCTCCTTCTATGATATTGTAGCTTAAGGATAAGAATTATAATTTCAGGCAGATGCAGTTAGAGTCTTTGTATGAGGCATGGTTTAGGTTCAAGTAGAAGTTCAGTATGGTGCCCAACCATAGGTTGTTAGGGATGAGCTTATTGGATATATTCTACAGATCGTTGACCATCAGATTTAGAGCTATGTTAGACACCATCTCTAGAGGAGCTTTTATAAGACTACATTGAGAGGCATATTTAGAGATGCTAGACCAAAAATCACTCACTAACTGAGGATGGAAAACTCAAGAGGATAAGAGGGGATCTGGAATATATGCGATTGGTGCTTCCTGTGACCAGAAAGTAGCTGATGACTTAGTAGTAAAAGAAATTATGCTACTAAGAACTGATCTAGGGGTACTACCAAAGCATCTTGTAGTAGTGACTTCTGAGAAAGTGAATGCAGTAGCAACACAGGGTTCAGCTTTCAAAGCTTGCGAGTTTGAATTATAGGATAAAGCAAACTATCTCGATCATCAGTCGGCGGGTTTCCAAGACCAAGGGAAAGGGAACCAAGGTCGAAACCTCTATGATAGATACAAAGACTATAGTAAAGAGTCAGATAGTGACTGAAGGAAATAGGATAACTATAGAAAGAAGGGAGATAAGTATATTCCTTTTGGTAAATGAGATGCAGAATCAAGAATAAAAAAGATACTAACTAAGCTGGTGAAGGGTCAATAAAATCAGGAGATCAACCTTAAGAAGATTAAGGCCGACATTTCAAGGTTGACCCAAAAGGTTGAATATCATGCCACTACTATCAAGTAGTTAGAGCACCAGTTCAGGCAGATATCAGTAACTCTAAAGTAGAGAAAGCCAGGTATCCTTCCGAGAAACACTGTGCAAAATCCAAAAATAAATGATCATGTTCTTGCTATTACCATGAGGACTGGTATTACTACTATAGATCCCCCACTGCCTATTGAGGAAGTTGTTGTTAATAAGACTTTTATTAGGGATTTAGATAAGGCAATAGGTGGTAATGATGCAGTTGCTATGGAAAGAGGTAAGGGTTCAGTTGTTGGGCAGGAAATAAGATAAATTTTGAGACCGCCTCCACCTTTTCCTCGATGTCAAAAGCAGAATAAAAAAGAAGGAAAATTTAAGCAATTCATTAAGATATTAAAAGAGTTGAGCTTGTATATTACTCTTTCTGAGGTGTTGGAGCAGATGCCTGGATATTCTAGGTTTATAAAGAAATTGGTCACAAATAAAAAAAGATCTATGATCGAGGATGTTGATGGCTTGCACCATTGAAGTGCAGTCACTGATGTTTTTGGCTCAAAAAATAATGACCCCAGAGCATTTACTATACCATGTACTATTGGGTTATCTTGATTTACCAGATCCTTATGTGACTTAGGAAATAGCATTAATTTGATGTTGTTGGCCATATTTAAGCAATTGGGTTTAAACCCTCCAGAACCAACTTCAATGTGGCTATTGATGCCTGACCACACGGTGAAAAATTATTGGCATTTTGTTTGATGTGATTGTGAGAGTGGATAAATTGATCTTTATAGATGACTTTCTCATTTCTAACTATGAGATTGACACCGAGATGCCTATCATATTAGGAAGACCATTCACGGCCACGGGTAGAGCAATGGTTGATATAGAGAAAGGAGAGTTAAAATTCAGAGTCAACAGTAAGGAGGCCATATTCAACATTCAAAAGTTAGTGAAGTAGACTACTGACATGATGGTGGTATGGATATTAATTGTATTGATGACCCTGGAAGGTACTCTTATGGGTATTTTGATGTATTTTGAGTAATCAAGATACCCGCATCGTGATGCAATGTTAAATAAAGTGTTGCATGGGAGGAGACCCTTGGGCTTGTGGGTGAATTTTGAGTAACGAACACAGCCACATCATGTTGCGACATTAAATCAAGCACTGAGTGGGAGGCAACCCCCTATTTTAGTGTTCACATTTTTGTTGTTTTTCTGTTGTAGGTTTTTAGCTTATGGACTTTCCCGAAATACGGTAAAATTGATACATTCATAAATTTCCAAGTAAGGGGATGGTGTGATCAACCCATCATGGTCATGAGTCCCACACATTCTAGGTAAGTTGAGTAATAAATTGAAAATTTGACATTTTGAGGATGAGAATGGAAAGTTTTGGACTCTAGAACCTAATCGTACTTTTGGGACCATAAACTTAGGTTATGAGAATATGCGTAGCTGGAAAATATCAAAGAGCCAAGTCTGGATTGAAGGAAAAAGGGATAAAATTTTGGGCCCTGCACATGCTGGCTACAGGTGGCACTTGTGCCCCTACCTGGCCGCATTGGCAAGCACAAGTAGATGTCGCGGCTAGGTCAAGAGTGGTCCAAAATTGTAATAAACTTTTGGGGCCGCCAGCAAATATTTATGACATAAAATAGGCCCCGCCTATATTTAAACATCCTTAACCTCACTCTAACTTATTCAAATCCTCAAAATATCACTTTCTTTTTGAATTCAAACTTTTCTCTTAAAATATTAACTAATTCCACACTTAAGCAAAGGCTAAATTTATACTTTTTTAAGATACTAACTTGTCCTAATACACTAAAAACAAGTTCCAACTTTGATTTTTCTTGAATTCTTCTTCATTCACTTTTGTTTCATCATAAAAGAGGTAACTTTCTCGAATCCTAATGGTTATATATTGATATTTATTGTATAAACAAGTTGATATGTGTATTCCCATGAAAAATATATATATTCTAGTATGCTTGTATGTTGGAGCCTTGAATTAGGCTAAAATCATAATGTAGGGACTTGTTTTGAATTAAATTCTAGGATTAGACACCAACCAGAAGTTGAACTTTAATGAATAGAGTAATACCACAAGTTGATCAGGTTAGATTGTGTTGGAAATTAGGATTCTTGATAGATGTGTGCACATTGGACTTGTTGGGATTTCAAATAGGTTAAAGGGGTGTGAAAAATGAGGAAAAATTTGAAGTTTTTGAATTTTGAGTTTTCTTCAACTTTTGCAATCCCTCACTATTTTTGGAAAATAACGACTACCAATTAAAGTACCATAGTTACAGGCTACAATCGATCATTACCAATTAGAGTAGATGACTATACCATTTAGTTCTTACAGCCCCTCCATAGTACATGTATTTTACACATCATATCATGTTACAGTATATCTTTCCATGAACCGATTGAAAGGCCTGATGAGGCATTTGGATCATCATATTTTGATCACACATTTGTGAGACGATTCAGAGTTGATCTGTCTATAGAGACTATTCATCAATCATATTTGGTCCATATTAGATCACTCCCACATCTACAGCTAAGTGTGACTATAGATTAAGAGTCGTACTGATTGATATATTATGCGAGAGGCTAAGCATAGATGAGAGAGGGTTGAGATAGCTAGGGGGATAGACAACTATATTTTACCTTTGTGTGATGCTACCCCCATGGATTGAGGTTCAAGGTGTGATCAAGAAGGGTACGTAGACATTTAAGGCCATGTTTTTGTGGTTGTTGATTAGATATCGACTATTTCCCACAGTTTTAGATAATTTGGTAACTTAGGAGAGAGAAGCCCTGGTTGCTAATATAATGGCCAGATATGCTATTAATTTTGCATCTATCATCCAGCATGAGATCCATGATAGAGCATTTGGGGAGATGATTAATCTATTGTTCCGTTGCATAATTTAGAGACTATGTGATGAGGCCAGTTGATACGCCTAAATTACAACTCTCATTAGTGTAAGCAGTCGCTATCAAATATAGAACCCAACTGGGTTGGGTGTCAAATCCCATAGGGAATACTATGTTCACTAAGTATTGTGCTTATTACTAAACTGTTGATCAAAGACTCTAGAATATAGGGGGGTTTGATTTATCAATTATATCCAAATGTTTGTCACAGAAAGTAATTCAACTATAGGTTATATTGAAAATTGTAATTCAATAAGAGAAGTTAAAATAGAGTTATGGCTACCAAGATGCTTAAGCAGCTAGGGTCATGAACTATTTTGGATTCCCAATGAACAATTATTATTTCAAGAGTAATTGAATTCTATGGTTTATCCATTAGTTTCTCAACCTAAATGAGTATATTATCACTTAATTCTTTCATTCTTTCAAATTTAAGGAACATAGTGTTAATTCAACTATAATCTCACATGGGTTGATCCAGTTAAGGCATCTACCCTCTATCCAAAGGTTAAAGCCTTTAGATTTATGTAAACCTTTTTTTTCAACAAGCACATTTCTATTTGAACATGTGTTGTTTTTGGGCTCACTTTTCAAGTTTTCAACCAAGAAAAGTCATTAAACTGAAGAAGAGTTTATGAAATATCAATTACTCATAGGAATCTACTAGATTCATAACCCAAAATCAGATTTTCACATCAAGGCTTCCATAACCCTAGTTATGGGAGCTTAGCCACACATTTCCACCAAAGAAAGAGAAAAAACCATTGTGTTATTCATAAATTAATTCAAATTTTACTTGCAAAAGTCATTGTTGTTCTTCAATCTTCAATAGAAAATATGATAAACGAATCCAGATCCACAAAATCTCCAGTGAATCTTAGAAAAAAACTAAGTAACAATGTATTTTCAGTATGGAAAAACCCTAATGAAAGATAAAAGATACCTAATAAAACCTAAAACTGGGTATTTATATGTTCCCAGTCAAAGAGGATTTAAAATTCGAAATTATAAACCCCGCATCCAAACTAATGGCCCAACTGGTGGTCTGTCACAAGGTTGACTATCCACCATTCAGGTCGTCGTTGCTGATCCTGGAGAGTCACATTCTGGATAAGACTGACGGCCAAAGTGGTGGTCCGTCTCTAGACTAATGGTCCACTATTTTGACCGTCGTTGATGATCCTTAAGAGTCAAGTTCTAAATAGTCTAGACGACTAAAGTAGTGGTCCATCGCAAGACCGACGGTCCATTATGTTAGCTATCGCTGAGTATTTCAGGATGCCTGGTTCTATTTTGCACTGATGGCCAAAGTGGTGGTCCATCACAAGACTGATGGTCCGCCACGTGGGAAGTCATTGATTCTTCGAAAGTCGTGGATTCTGTTTGGATCTGACAGTTGAGTTGGTGGTCCGTCGTAAGACTGGCAGTCCATCATTTTAACCATCAGAAGTGTGTTTCTGCTTTTTTTTTGAGTCTTTTCGTTCAGCTAGCGCCTTACCCTGAAACACTAAAAACCATCATTAAATGCAACCTTGGTTGCTTGAAAACATGCAATTTTCCTAAGAAAAAAATGAAAAATGTTCGTCAAAAGCTGGAACATCAACACCCTCAACTTAAGATAATTTTTTGTCCGCAAGCAACTCCACACCAAATTGCAAATATGAATAATACAATGATGGGCCTTTACTACTAAACCAATTCTCACACAACCATTCATTAGTCATCCAACTCATATGGTTTAACATATCAAAGTCTATAACTGACATTGTTTCAAATTCAATTCATCTACACAACATGGATACAAGAATCTATATCAACCAACTTAAGTATGACTCAGGTTGCCCTCACAGACAAGGAGATCCACCTCTCAGTATATTTTGTGGATACTAATCAAAACCCTCTCACTTATCAAAGAAGTAACCAACATAGCACATGCACCCATAAGCTTGCCTTTATCATCCAACGCCCCCCTTATAGCTGAGTTCCAAGATCAAGCAGGTTTTTTCTAGGATAGTAATGAGGTACCAGGCTAGGTTAGGAAGGAATTTTAGGCAAAAGTGACTAAGAACCAGGCTTTAACTCTCTTTGCCTTCTAATTCTTCTTACCAAGGCCATTGCTTTGCTAGTTCACTTAATTTCTCATTCATTCACGCTTTAACATGATAAACCCTTTTTTATTTATTTTTATATATATACATAAACATCAGCCACCCTCAACTTAGGTTGATGCCATAATTCAAGGTGCATATTGTCTTAACTATACCAGGGCCAAATGCTCAAATTTAAATTCTAGACCAACTTTTCATTAGGCAGTTAACAGTCATACAATAGCCACCCTTAACTTAGGTGTTTTGCCTAATTTTAAGTACATATTTCCCATTACTAGGCCAGGGCCAGATCTAGGAGTCAACAGCTAAAAGAGAGTTAACTAAAATTCTTGGTGATGAAGAAAAATTAACAAAGGCTCAAATAAGGGTTCAAAAATGGAAAATTATTTTAGAGGGGTTGGCTAAGTGGACTAAAAACACAAGGTGGCCTGCCATCACTTCTTATCCCATCAACTACAGAATAGCATCAATTAAACCAGGTAAGTTCTAGGTACTATACTATGAAAGAACTAATACAAATACTCGCACACACAGTGGCAACTGAGTCAACTCATTCTACTGTTCTTAAGATTTGTATCACGTGTTATGTGTATTTATAGATTAATGCAAACTACAAATTCACTAACAGTTGATCACATATCCTAGGAGACAAAAGTAAACAATCAAATGGAAATAGTCATAGTTTTCCAACATCATTCATCATCCGTATTTACAACAAGATACTAACACAAACAACATTTTTATTTCATGGACCAACATCAACAACATAACAAGACTTAAAAATAAGAAAAATACAAATCTGAAGTTAAACCTAGAAAATAAAAATGCAAACTTAACATGATCCTAGACATGTCGATTCTCCTAGATAGCACACGGTAAGGTTCAAAATATCGGCAACACAACCCGCCATGGTACAAGTACACCACTCCCACATAAAAATAAATGCATTGTCCTCAAAGTATTAAATTAAAGTACAAGGGAATGGGTATACATGTATTACCTCTTATTTATCTGAGGCATCTATGAAGTATGGTGAGGATTTTGTGCCCTTACCTGGTGCAATTTTGGCCCCTATGGTGGTAGGGTCACTCAAAACCTCACCCTCCTAGATCGGAGAAATCATCTCTTTGATTGATGCTAAACTTTGCCCCCTTTCTAGGGAATCACTAGTAGATACTTTTGCTGCTTCATATCCATCTTTCTTCTTTCTCTTTTCTTCATCTTTTTTTGATTTCTTTGTAGCTCTCTTCAGATCATGTTGTTCTTATTGCTCTGGTGTTATTTTTTCTCTCTTTTTTCTCTTTTCAGCTTTCTTTGCAGCTCGTTCATCCATGTGTTACTTTATTTTATCTTTCAAAGGTCTTACCATTAGGTCCACAATGCCTTCATCATCATCACTTACCACTAAGGCTGGGTCAAAAATAGTCTATTGTTGGCTGTCTTTTCATTAACTCTGTTATAGCAGCCTTCACCTGCTCAAATTCAACCATAAGCTTGGCAAGATTAGGGAGAGATAGTGCATCTAGCCTTTTATTGATGTAGTGTTCCATGTTGTCCATCCAAGCCTGAATAGTTTGGAATGGATGGATTGCCTCAGCTATAATTCCATCAACAAAAGTCTTGAATTCTGACGCCCATTTATCTTACTATTTCTGAAACCTCTTTTGCAGCTTCACCAATTTTGCAAAATTTTCCTGCGTTAACCTGTATTCGGCAAACCTGCTCCACCCATACACTGTCCAGAACCTTAACCTATAGATGAACTTAGGGGCACATACTCAGGTGGTATATAAGTAGTGATGGGCAAAGGCATACCTGCGGTAATTCCTCTAGCATCGGGAGCTGGTGCAAATTGAGTCTGGTAAGATGAAGGCTTGGTGACATGTATCTCAAACTTCAATTCATTCTTTTGACTTCTCAAAGTCATATCTATGTGTAATCGAGATTTCATTATCAACTCAATAAAATAGGGGCACGCCGGTCGGTTTACATAACTCAGTGAGTAAGCATGGGAACGGCAATGCACTGGTTGTTTTATGTGCCCTCACGAACATCTCATCCATAATAATCTGGCCGAAGTCAACTTGCATCCCTGAAATAAAGATTTCCACCAATATGGCTCAGTGTTTATCCAAGTTTTTGTCACCTTTTGTTTGCATCAGCCTTAAGCGAACAACAGCCCACCAGAACTTAGCCTTGAAGCTAATGGAATATTTTTCAATACGCTCCTATGAATTAGTCAACCAAGAGGGGTTACCATCATCATTCAATAATGAAGCCACCCACGGCCTCTGAGTGGAAGTAGTTCTTAACCTATATTCAAGATCAGGTATAGCAGGTGGAGCCTCATACTCTAGCCCGAACAACATCTTATTGATTTGTCGGGATAAAATATCGATAGTGACTCCTCAGACAGGTACAGACTCTCTATTCTGCAAGCTTGCAACTGATTCCTCCTTTGGACAGTTCTTTTCTACTAGTGCAAGATAATTGGCAAAGAATTCTCTTACCCAATTTGATTGATATGTTCCTGGTGTCCTGCTCATCCATGCTATTTCATACTCATTGAAATGGAATTCCAACTCAGGATATTTATGTAGCTCCGTTGTCATAATTTGATGTTTCTCTGGGAGTGGCCTTTTTATCCCTCTTGCTGTAGGTGTCAATCTATCATAGAAATTCTCTCATGCTCCCTCTATCTACCATCTAATCATCTCTCAAACTTGAGGATCCCTTCGTTTGATAACGTTAGTATCCTCAGGTTCAGTATCTATAACTGTCGCTTCCATTTGTTCTCCCAAATTAACAGCCTCAGTTTCACCCTTAACAGGATCCGGTTGATTTGTCGCAATCGTTCTCTCGTCTAGGCTTGAGCTGGTATTTCTTGTGCTAGTGTCGCTCTCCTCTTCAGACTGGGAGAGCGTGGGAGTTTCCCATTCATGTTGACTGGTGTTGTAAGCAAGTATAGATTTGCCTCTACCCCTTTGAGATCTTCCTCCTTTGTTTTGTGGGAGTTTGCAAGCCATAACGCCTAAAAAGAATTAAAGAATTAGTTCACAGAAAAAAACAAACTAACAGTGAAAACTTAGACTTGACGACCACATTGGTGGTCTGTTGGGTAATTGGTGGTCCACCAGGTGGGCTGTTAGGTCCTATCCAGAAGACCTGAAAGTTTAGAGAGTTGCGACGGTCCATATGGTGGTCCATCGCAAAGTTAATGGTCCACCACTTTGGCCATCGCATCTTAACCATTGTGTGTAATCTATGGGGTCATTACGACAGATAATTTAGTGGTCTATCACAAAAGTGACGGTCTACCATTTTAACCGTTGCACCCCCTTCTTCAAATTCAATTTTCAATTCGGCATTTATTCGAGCATTTTTGGAGAAGCATCGCTTGTTTAGCAACAATTGACCCCAATTTCACACTTATGAACATAATTTCTCGCTTTAAAATGTGTTAGTTACCCAGACTTCACTTGACAGTGCATATTCAAGTTCCCGAGCTTACAGCAACTCAAAGCAAGAGAATAACACAAGATGGAATTTTAATCAACAAACCACTCAGTTATTTTATGTTTCTGCAAATTCAAAAAGAGAAGAATAGGGTAGTGCTCATACCTTGGTTTTGCAGTAGCTTCTTCTTTCACTTGCTTGCAAATTACACAATCAAGCTTCACTTAAAACCCTATATTTTCTCTCAAGTTTGTTTGTGATGAAAATAACGAAATTAGGTGGTCACTTAAATAGGGAAAAGAGGAGTAGATAGAGAGTCCTAGGAAGAGTAAATCCCTTCAGATGCTTTGAATCTAAAGGAATTTGGTCTATTGAAGAAGTTGAAAAGGGTACAACGTATGAAACCGCTCTTTTACCTCTTTAAAACCAATTGGGCCAAATATAGGTCACTTAAATAAAGAACAATTTTAACCCAACCAGATCCAGTGCTAGGGTAACAGGGACGGCTGCTACGATGGTCTATCAGAAATGCGACGGACCACCACTTTGGCCGTCAGTGCAAAATAGAACCAGGCATCCTGAAATACTCAGCGATGGCCAACTTGGTGGACTGTCAATTTTGCAACGGACCACCACTTCGGCCGTCAGGACTACCCAAAACTTGACTCTCAAGGATCATCAGCGATGATTAAAATAGTGGACCGTCAGTCCTGCAATGGACCACCACTTTGGCCGTCATTGTTATCCAAAATGTAACTTTCCAGGATCAGCAATGATGACCCAATTAGTGGACAGTCAACCTTGCGATGGACCACCATTTTGGCCGTCACTTTGGATACGGGTTTTATAATTTCAAATTTTAAATCCTTTTTCACTGGGAACATATAAATACCTAGATTTAGGTTTTATTAGGTATCTTTTATCTTTCATTAGGGCTTTTCCATACTGAAAATACATTGTTACTTAGCTTTTTTTTCTAAGATTCATTAGCGATTTTGTGGATCTAGATTCCTTTATCATATTTTCTATTGAAGATTGAACAACAATTGTTTCTTTTGTAAGTAAACTTTGAATGAATTTATGAATAATACAATGGTTTCTTCTCTTTCTTGGGTGGAAATGTGTGGCCAAGCTCCCATAACTAGGGTTATAGGAGCCTTCATATGAAAAGCTGATTTTGGGTTGTGAATCTAGTAGATTCTTATGAGTAATTGATATTGCATAAACTCTTCTTCACTTTAATGACTTTTCTTGTTTGTAAACTTGAAAAGTGAACCCGAGAACAACACTTGTTCAAATAGAAAAGTGCTTGTTGGGAAAAGAAAGGGTTTACATAAATCTAAAGGCTTTTTAACCTTTGGATAGAGGGTAGATGTCTTAACTGGATTAACCTATGTGAGATTATAGTTGAATTAATACTATGTTCCTTTAGTTTGAAATAATTAAGGGATAAGATACTCATTTACAGAGGGGTTGTCCTTCTATAGCTGCTTCAGGGGCAGATAAGATTCTAGTTGTCACTTTATAAGCTCCCGCTCCAAAGGGTGCTATTTGTGCTTCTAGTACCGACACTGGCCGGAATTGCTTGTATGCTCTTGCTACCCGCTAGGACTCTTAGGCATCTTCTTATGTCGATACAGGTATGTTATGACTCTTATCTCATGATGTGTATTGCTTACTTGATCTGCCCATTTGTGATTGCGTATTTTGGTTTTAGTCTCAAGTGTATCCTGATCCTTTTTTTATTCCTACCTCGGTGGGTGACTTTGTAGTTGCTAGAAGAGTCTATAGGGGTTGAGTTGTATATGTTGATGGCAGAGAAACTCTAATAGATCTGATAGAATTAGGCATGGTTGATTTTGATGTTATATTAGGGATGGACTGGTTGCACTCGTACTATGCCTCCTTAGATTATTGAACCCATAAGGTCATGTTTAAATTCCCTAATGAGCCGGTCATTGAGTGGGAAGGGGGTTCTCCAGTGCGTAAGGGAAGGTTCATATCATATCTTATAGCCCAAAAGTTGATTTCCAAGGGATATCTTTATCATTTAGTCCAAGTTAAAAATTCTATAATTGAAGGTCCTTTCTTGTAATTTGTTCCTATGGTTAATGAATTCCCGAGGGGTTTTTCTCATGATCTTCCTGGTATCCCTTATGGTAGGGAGATTGATATTGGGACTGACCTTGTTCCGAACACTTTTTCTATCTCTATCCGCCCGTATAGAATAGCTTCGACTGAGTTGAAAGAGCTTAAAGAGTAGTTGAAAGACCTTCTCAACAAAGGTTTTATCCATCATAGTGTGTCTCCATGGTGTGCTCTTATTTTATTCGTGCGTAAGAAGGATGGTTCCCTTCAGATGTGCATTGATTATCGTTAGTTGAATAAGGTTACGGTGAAGAATAAGTATCCTTTTCTTCGAATTGATGATTTGTTCGACCAATTTCATGGTGCTAGATGTTTCTCTAAAAATTTTCTTCAATCGAGTTATTATCAGCTAAAGATTAGGGAGGTGGATATCCCTAAGACTTCCTTCAAAACTCGATATGGTTATTATGAGTTCCTAGTCATGTTTTTTGGTCTGACTAATGACCTAGCGGTATTTTTGGATCTCGTGAATCGGGTGTTCTATTAGTTCTTTAATTTGTTCATCATAGTTTTCATTGATGATAATCTGGTGTACTTTAGGAGTGAGGCAGGTCATGCCGACTATCAGTGTTTTGCAAACCTTAAAAAATCAACATTTGTATGCTAAGTTTTCTAAGTGTGAGTTTTGGTTGAGAATTATTACTTTTTTGGGTCATTTCATTTCTAGTGAAGGGATCATGGTGGATCTATAGAAAGTTGTGGTTTTTAAGAAGTGTCCTACACCCACAACTCCAATCGATATTCAGAGTTTCTTAGGTTTAGCCGATTACTATAGAAGGTTTATGAAGAGTTTCTTGACTGTAGCTATCCCACTGACTAAGTTGACCCAGAAGAAGGTGAAGTTCTTGTGGTCTGATGCTAGTGAGGGTACTTTTGAAAAGCTGAAAGATAAGTTGACTTCAACTCTAATTTTGACCCTACCCGAGGGTAATGGTGGATTTATGGTTTATTACAATACGTCCCGTGTAGGACTTGGTTATTTGTTGATGTAGTATGGTATGGTAACGGCCTATGTTTCTAGGCAGTTGAAAGTTCATGAGAGGACTATCTAACTCATGACTTGGAGTTGTTTGTCGTGGTGTTCGCATTAAAGATCTAGTGTTATTATTTGTATGGATTCCATGTAGATATCTTTTCTAATCATAAGAGCCTGTAATATGTGTTCACCCAGAAGGAGTTGAATCTCAGGAAGAAGAGGTGTCAAGTTGCTAAAGGACTACGACATGAGTCTCCATTACCACCCAGGTAAACTTAATATGGTTGTTAATGCTCTTAGCAAGTTATAAATGGGAAGTATATCTCATGTGGATGAGGATAAGTGAGAATTGGTGAAAAATATTCACCATTTGAAGAACCTTGGAGTTCATCTCTTGGACTCTAGGGAAGGGGGTATGTTTGTACAAAAAGTGGCACATGCAACTCTTGGTATTGAAATAAAGAAGAAGCAGGTATTGGATCCTATCTTAATGAAAATTAATAGAGATATAGGACAACAAAAGGTTATAGCTTTTGAGATTTGTGGCGATGGTATCTTTAGGTACCAAGGTAGATTATGTGTTCCTAATGTAGATGGGTTGCGAGAAAAGATCTTGGCTGAGGCACATAAATCACTTTATGCGATTCATCCTGGTACAACGAAGATGTATCATGATCTTAAGGAGATTTATTAGTAGAACAATATGAAGCGAGATATGGCTAGTTTTATGGCTAAATACATGGTGTATCAACAAGTAAAGGTTGAGCACTTTCGGCTTGAAGGGTTGTATCAAGAAATTGAGTTCCTGTGTGGAAGTGGGAAGTGATTAACATGGATTTCATTATCGGTCTTCCTCGATCTCGAAATCACTTTGATTTGATTTAGGTCATCATGGATAGGATGACTAAGTCTACTCACTTCTTGCTAGTGAGAATAAATTTTTCGGTAGAAGATTATGCAAAATTATTCCTCCAAGAGAATATAAAGTTGCATGGGGCCCCTATTCTATCATATCATATCATGGTACTCAGTTCTTATCATAGTTTTGGAATTCTTTCCAGAGAGGCTTGGGAACTAAGGAAAGACTTACTACTGCTTTCACCCGTAATTGGATGGGCAAGCGGGATGGGCAAGCAGAAAGGACTAATCAGACATTGGAAAACATGCTTAGAGCTTGTTTGATTGACTATAGTGGTAGGCGGGTTGATTATTTGCCTCTTATAGAGTTTGTGTATAATAAAAGCTACCATTCAAATATTGGTATGGTTCCTTTTGAGGCCTTGTATGGTAAAAGGTTTAGGTCTCTCATCGGGAGGTTTGAAATTGGTAAGCCTGAGATGTTTGGCCCGAATTTGGTTCACCAGGTGATGGAGAAGGTGAAGATGATTTGAGATAGGTTAAAGTTGCCAATAGTCCTACTTGGATGTAAGGCGAACGGAGTTAGAGTTTAGTGTTGGTGATTGGGTGTTCTTAAAGGTATCCTCCATGAAAAGAGTGATGTAGTTTGGTAAGAAGGGAAAGCTAAGTTCCTGATATGTTAGTCCATACATGGGGTGAAGTGGGTTGGTAATATTGCGTATGAATTGGAGTTGCCCTCTAATTGAGCTTCATTTATTCATTGTTTTATGTTTCTATGTTGAGAAGGTACGTGGGTGATCCTTTGACTGTTGTTCCTTTAGAGGAGGTAGGTATTTTGGATACCTTATCTTATGAGGAAGTCCCGATTGAAATTTTGGATTGACAAGTTCATCGATTGTTGATGAAGAACGTAGCTTTGGTAAAGTTCTATAGAGGAACCACAAGGTTGAAAAGGCTACTTGGGAAGCCGAAGAGGACATAAAGTCCAAGTATCCATTCTTGATTTCCGCTCCGGATAATCGTGCTTAAGGTATATGTATGCCTTAACATCTTTGTTTTCTGAATTTGTTAAGGAAAGAGTGACTTCCTTAGCATCTTTATTTTCTATCTTCATTAAAAGTAAGAGTAGAGGTATGTGGAGTCAATTTATGCTAATAAATGCCTTGTCCCATCATTCGATGACGAATGATCTAAGTAGGGGAGAATTGAAACACCCCAGATTTTCGGCCCTTGGAAATTTCTTAAGCTTTGAGCTCACTATCTTCATAATGACTCACCCTATAAGTAGTAGGATGTCCTGATAAGTCTTTGGGATGAGTCATAACTAAACTAGTAAGTTTGATGCTAGATTCTACTTTGAGTATAGGGGCTCACTAAGAGCCGTAAGGATATATTATGAGTCATTAAGTGTAATCGTAGGGTGTCCAATGTAAGTCCCAATTTGGGTTCTATGTTGACTACGATTGGACCCTACGAGTCATAGGGTCCAATTATGAGTGGTGCCATTGAGTCTTAAGGATAACAATGTAGGGTGACTTAGTGGTACTGTCTTGGTTACAACTCATGGTGACGAGACATAAGGAGTGGGTACGAGTCAACCTTGACTCGTAGTCAAAGGCGACCCTTTTTCATCTTTTAAGTTAAGGGCATTCTAGACATTTCCCCTCTTGCCCAAATTGAAACCCACATTAGCCTCATAAACACATCAAAGTTACCTATCAACACTCTCAAATTCCTCAAGGTCAAGAACACTTAGGGTTGTCAAGAGGTTGATCAATTAGGGCTTTCAAGGGTGATTTCTCTCCATACATCTTATGATTAAAGGCATATGACCCTTCCCTCATTGTTAATTTTTTAAAAGCATATGTATTAAGGTGTTGTTAACATGGAATTGTTTTAATTTTGAAATCAAGGGTTGTGGGTTTTGAATGCTTATTGTTGAACAATGTTTTCCCATTATTTAATTGTGATTATTCATACTTTAAATATGTTTTTGAACTTGTGGGTGCATAGGTATAGTAAATGAACTAGGGAATTATAATTTTTCCAAACTTGTGACTTTTGAAGTGGTTATGACCCCAACCCGTAGTGTAAAATTGGTTTTAAGTTATGAGAAAGGTAGGAATTTTTAAATTGAACTAGTCTTGAACTATTACATGATATAATGAGGTATTTCAAAACACAATAGTATGATTTAATGAACAATGAGAGTCGATGTTCCCCCACATTGTATTAATAAACAAAGGGACTTATTTTCTCCAAGTTAATGGAAATTTTCTTTCATGATGTGTTACCTTGCAAGTGTAGTTGGCATAATGATACCAATATTGTATACGTTAATGTGAAATGTGGTTCATGATTAGGATTGTATGATGAATGTTTTAATTGGGCTCTAATAAGGGTTGTGTAGTTGAGTCATTAAATAGAGGTCTGGTGATCGACACTGGAAATTGCGTTTGCCGATGTAGGGGTCAAAATGACTAGGGAGGCTTGAATCCTTCTCATTATTATTATTTCTTGATTAGGGATGTTTGAGTCCCCAGTAAATCATTACATGATCGAGTGCTTAAGTCACCTTAGTATATGTTGGGAGGTTCGAGTCCCCCGTATGCATATATATGACATTATTCTTCGATTCATGTGGCAACATGCACTAGGGCCCAACCAGGGGGTGTGAGATACAGCCCATGGGTACATTTTATGATGGTTGAGCCACACAATTTAGGATAAAGTTTTAAAAATGCATATTAAGTCTTGTGCCCTATCACGGCATGTGCTATATATGTATATGCATCTGATTGTGTGCATTTGTTTGAATGATGTAAAACTATTGATCATGTTATTATGTTATCCTTATTTCTGAGTTACATGCTAGAGTTCACCCCGCTAACCGTCTTTGGACGCTATATCCACATGCGATGCAGGTATTGGTCACACTTCTACTCCTCCTACTCAGTGATTAAGATTTGGGATCAGCTCATTAGTTGGCATTGAAGTGGTGAGCTTCCATACATCAGAAGTCTACATTTCGTATTTTTTTCTCTTATGTCTTAGACTTATTTTTGGCTATTGTAAGGGGCATGTCCCAACACTTTATTGATATTCAATTTTGGATCATTATTTAGAAGGCTTTTTTTGGACTACTGTGGTTATTTGGCGGTGTCGATCGATCGTTTGGCCAGTCGTTGATGGTTGTTCATGGACAAGCATTGAAATTTTCATAAGCTATTGCACGCTATCTTGTTATATGTTCGGAATTCATCCGACTTTGGGGTGTGTTGTGTTTGGGTTGGTTAGGTGAAGTGGGTGATCTCCGGTCCACGCGGGACTTGAGATACCTGACACGGCCAAGCCCTGGTTCGGGTTGTGTCATTTGATGTCTAGAGCTTTTCTATAACTTCCCCAAGTTATTTATGAGTTTTTGACACTGATAGTTCATTTCTAGGCTATTCGTTTGAGAATTCTTGTTATACCAAATATATTGTATAATAATTAATTTAAATGGGCATTTAGGAGAAATACAATTTATTACCCTTCTAAAAAAAGTTATATTGATAAAATTCTTTAAGTTATATTATATTTATATTACTTTATAATAGCTTTTATAGATTATTAATATTTTAAGTGGAGATAGTTAATCTAGAAATGTTAAATTATCATTATTATATAATAGAAGTTTTATTAGAAATAATTTTCTATTAATAATAGTATATTCAAAATATTATATTTTTTTTACCACGAATCTATGCAATACCGAGTGCGAATATAACGGAGAGCAGAGGATGGTGTTGCCACACACCCTCCACATGGAATCTATGCAAAAGACACCACATTAAGTGGTGTCATCAGGTTAGTATTATAAATTACAAGTCATGCCAAAGATAAGCATTAAGAAATAAAAGCATTCCTATATAAACGCAAATTTCATTCAATAATAAGTTTTAAAAACATTTTGTTTGTTGATTTTTTTTTTTCAAAAATGCTATCAATAAATTTTCATTCATGCTTGATTGCATCACGAATTAAATTTTAACATACTACTACATTTATTCAACTCAGGTTCTAGCGGGACACTATTTGGAGGTTTCTTGGAGAGGTTTTTAGCTTTGGCCTCCACGTAGGCTAGGCTTACCCGACCTTTAGATTGATCCTATTTATAGTAATTGTATACTACTATGCTAGTTTTGGACAAGTACTTGTAGTTTGCGCACCATTTGATATATATATATATATATATGTATGTATGTATAGCATACCTTATTTATCCAGTTAGGACCCCGTTTTAGTAAATTTTGGTATCTTATCTTTTAATATGATATAACATCTATCATTTTAGGACGTGAAATTAAGTTGCAGAACCTTGGATTCATCTCTTTTTAACTAAGATATGGAAATATGTAATTAAACGTATTTTAGTTTCGATTTAGGTTTAACATATACGTTATTTCTGTCATTGATTGTGAATTTTGGTACCATTTTGGCATTGATTATGGTATGGTTTGGATTTATTTTTTATAGTTTGGTATGGTTACTATGAGTTTCGGTTAGAGTCTAGTATCTGGGCATGGTAATTTGGGAGTTCTAATACTGATTACTAATCTGGTAACTCTGGTTCTGCTGAGTTTTAGTTCGAGTTCAGCAACTGATTATGAGTTTTGTTATATATCATGTATGTGGCCTCTCGTTATTACCCACTATCTCCGGTTCGAATCCGACATGTGGCCCTTTGTTATTATTTATCACTATCAGTTCAAGCCAATGTCTAGCCTCTCGTTACTACCCATTGGTGTCGGTTTAAACCTGGTGCACATTTGGATAGATACTATGATTTCGTGGGATGGATTCAGTTACTGATTATTTATGTTTATTTTCATTAATTATTTCTTTTGTGCCCCACCAGCTTATGAGGGAATTGTTGGGTTAATTATCTTCTTTAATGTGCCTAGGGGGCCTGTGGGGGCCCAGTTAGGTTATGCTTGATTTGCCTTTATTACTGCTTTATTTATTTTCTATATCACTTATACTTAATCCTTTATCGCATTTTTATAGCTTTGTAGTAGTTTTACCTTTCTATCCCTATTTATCGCTAACTTAGATTACACCCTCGCATTTTAGTTATACTTTTCCTGTATTGAGCTCAGTCGGCCGATGATGCTTGCTAAGTACCCATTGTTTGGTACTCATACTACACTTCTGCATCCTTTCCCTGATGTAGATCCGAGCAATCGACGTTGATATAATTTCTACCTTTCAACACTAATTCGGAGTAGAGTGAGCTTACTATCATCCAAGGCTGATCCTCCTCCATCTATTCCGGTTTAGTCTTTTGTACTCGAGACTGCTTGTATATAGTGTACATTTTGAATTCTGTCTATCACTCTGGGAATCTTTTAGTAGTGGCTGTAGTACCTACCTTTCCAAGTCTTGGGAGGGATCCATCTATATGTGGCCCTTCTTCCTTCTCTCATTTTGATATATTATATATGTTTCCTTTTTGTTTATCACTTGTTATTATTATAGCTATCATTGTACGTGATCTTTTTTTATTTCTACCTGTTAACCCGTTGCCTATTATTTCGGGCTATAACTTGGCTTGCCTACTAGTGTAATAAGGTAAGTGCCATATGACTTGAGAAATCAGGTCGTGACAATTTTTTCCCTTTTGGGCATTTTGACTTCTAATACTGACAAAATAACATTTTTAACATTAAAATATATAAACAAGCATAATAACTCATAAAACTTCAAGTAAAAGATATAGGATGTGCCCTATATTCAAAGAACATCAATAATGTGTGTCATGTAATTTTTTTTTCCTTAGACATAACTTGTGCCTCGGGACATAAGTTGTCACAACCCGAACTAGAGCCTAGTCATGAAGAGTATCTCAAGCCCACAGTGGGTCGGAGACCACCCTCTTAGCCTAACCTCCAGAGCATAAGATAATAAACAGTAGAATTCAACCAAGATACCAATAAGAAGGGTAAATAAACTAAGTGAATCATAAGAATCAAAAAAATAACAAACCTAATACTTGTCCACAAAACCTCTAAACCATGAATACTTAACTAAGTTGAGAGATGCCTCCGACTATGACAAACAGGAATTAACAATTCCTAAAATATGGAAAAAACTAATGAAATGGAAGGGGTTTCCGAAAGATAGAGGCTCACCACTTCACAATAACTGAACCGATGAACCACACCACCTAACGTTGCACAGGAGTAACAGAAAAGCCCTCGGACCATACATCATAAAATGATGCAGCGTCTAAAGACGGTTAGTGGAGTGATTACTAGCATGTAACTTAGGGGAAGGGATAAAATAATGCCATTGCCAAAAAAAAATAGTCAAAACTATAAACACAATATTTATATACATATATCAGATATCGAGAAAGGGGCAAAGATCATGAACATGAGAGTTTAAACCATTAACCTGAACTGTGTAGCTCACTCCGCCCAAAAGGTACCTATGGGCTATATGGGTTAAGATCCCCAAGATGAAAAGGCCCAGTGCATGTTAGCTACATGAATTGACAAAATCGAGGAAAGGCTAAAAACACCAAGGCGATATCAATCAAAAATATATTGTGTGCACCAAGCACACGACCAAATAGACCCCCATGCCGGCAAATGATGTTTCCAATGTTAATCCCCTCAGGACCTATACCTTCACGGTGAGCTACACAATTCCATTAAGCCCAAACTAAAATAGTTTGCACATAAACTGAACCATTGACCCAGGATTCATTCATTAAGGCATTTACTGCCTTGGTATCGTCATACCAATATGCTTACAAGCTTATATAATTATGCCAAACCAATCCATGTAACTATTAGACTCCAAAGTTCCATTTAACTCTAAAACCACAGCCACCAAGGGCATTCCAAAACCATTTTTACTATCCATTATGCTTTAATGCAATGCAATATTCCAAAGGCAAGTTAAATAATACAAGTTTCTATATTTAATTTAAAGTTTACAAGGTAGGTTGAGGTTGATGCAACCTTCAAGCCAAAAATCCATCAACTTGAGGAAACCCATGTTCCCCATTCCAACCTCCATGGCAGTGCGCCCATTCAGTCCCAAAATAATCAATTAAAGCTTGACTAACATATTTAAAATATGGGGAAACTAATTCTAGTAATCACCCTCAAAATCCCTCAACCCAATTTCAAACCCACAATTAAATCATATGAATATTGAATAAATTTATGCCATAACAAAAAAATACAAGTTTATAGATGAGAGACATGCTTGAAATACACATGAAATAGAAAGAAATTCAAAATTTAGAGCTTGAATGCTAAATTTCCTTATAATACCCTAATATTTTTTGCCTTAGGCGTTAAAGAGGGAAAGAGTAACTTTAATCTTGATGACTAAAGGCAAAGAGGTCCTTTGTGTGTTTTTAAGTCATAGGAAAGAGTTTGGAGAGAGGAAAAGACCAAAAAGACCCTAATTTAAATGATAAGAAAAATTAGGAACAACCGCCATGACTTGGATAATGACTCATGAGGCCTGACCACGAGTCTTGGCTTGGAGTCGTTACCTGAGGATCAAAAATCTAGTCCCTCGCTATTATGACAATGAGTCACTCATAACGACTCGTTGTGTCTCATAACGGGTTGTACCATGGACTTGTTGTCAAAGGACTAATACTTGGGCTTCCTTGCTATCGTGACAACGAGTCCTCGTCATGACTTATTATGTTTGATAATGAGTCATTATCAGAGCCATTATCACTAGCAGTTTCGACATCATTTTCTCTAACTTGGTTAACTTAATTATTATCTCTTGGAGGATCCAGAGCTCAAGAACTTAGGGTGTCATGTCACGCCCCTCTTAGGATGATTCGTCTCTGAATGAGGAGTTAAGGCACCCTTAGTATGATAAAATAAGGAATACACACAGAATTCAAGGAAAATTTGAAATGTGATAGGAGGGAAATGAAGCTTATACCTTAAGCATTTTCATCCGTCACTGGAAAGAAGAATGGGTACTTGGCTTTTATACCTTCTTAAAA
Organism: Capsicum annuum; assembly: GCF_002878395.1. Lineage (NCBI taxonomy): Eukaryota > Viridiplantae > Streptophyta > Magnoliopsida > Solanales > Solanaceae > Capsicum > Capsicum annuum. The sequence goes on along the minus strand of NC_061119.1, from coordinate 124,597,816 downwards.
TTCCCATGTAGCTTCCTCTATCTTTTGATTTCTCCAAAGCACCTTGACCGAAGCTACATCCTTAGTTCTTAATCTATGAACTTTCCTATCAAACATCTCAATTGGGACCTCCTCATCAGACAACGAATCCGCAACACCAACATCTTCCACAGACACTATCAAAGAAGGATCACCCACACACTTTTTCAACATAGACACGTGAAAAACAGGATGAATCGAAGACAAGCTCACTGGCAAATCTAACTCATAAGCGATATTCCCAATTCTCCTCACAACCTGGTATGGACCAATGTAACGGGGTTTGATCTTTCCATTCTTCCCAAATCTCATAAGTTTTTTCATAGGAGAAACGTTCAAGAACACCTAATCGCTAACCTCAAACTCTAACTCCCCCTATCTCGCATCCCCGTAAGACTTTTGGAAACTTTGAGTGATCTTAAGACTTTTTCTAGTCACCTTTACCTTATCCATGTCTTGGTAAACCAAGTCAGGGTCAAACAACCTAGTATCACCAACCTCAAGCCACCCAATAGGAGACCTGCACCTCCTATCAAAAAAATCCTCAAAATGAGCCATCTGAATGCCAGAATGATAACTGTTATTGTAAGTAAACTTGATAAGAGGCAAATGATAAACCCAACTACCCTTAAAATCAATCACACAGGACCTTAGCATATCCTCTAAGGTTTGACTAGTACGCTCTTCTTGCCTATCCTTTTGAGGGTGGAAAGCAATGTTAAGGTTCACCCGAGTACCCAAAACTTTCTAAAACGAACGCCAGAAATTAAAAGAAAACTACGTACTTCGGTCTGAAATGATAGAGATTGGCACTCCATGCAACCTAACAATCTCTTGAATGAGCAACTTAGCATAATCTTCTCCTAAGAAATTAGTCCCCACGGGCTAATAGTGAGCAAGTTTAGTCATTCTATCCATAATGACCCAAATATAATCATATTGATTGCGAGACCGCAGAAGACCCATAATGAAATCCATATTGATCATCTCCCACTTCCACAGGGGCAGCTTTAGCTTTTGGGACATGCCACCAGGCCTCAAATGCTTAACCTTGATTTGCTGACAAACCATACTCTTAGTCACAAAGCTTACCACATCTCTCTTCATATTATTTCACTAGTAAATTCTCTTTAAATCATGGTACATTTTAGTTTAACTCGGATGAACTGTATATCCGAACTCATGAGCGTCAGTCAAAATCCTTTCCTGCAGCCTATCTACATCAAGAACACACAACCTTCCTTGATACCTCAAAAGGCTATCTTCCCCAATCTCGAATACTATAACCTTTTTCTGAATTACATCATCCTTAATTTATATGAGTATGAGATCTAAGGCCTACTTCTCCTTCACCTCAGCACCAAGATATGATTTAACCACTTTTTGAACAATTACTCCTCCATCCTTAGAGTCGAAAAGACAAAATCCAAAATTCACCAACCTATGAATATCCTTCACCAACCTATTTTTCTCTTCATCAACATAGGATGAGCTCCCTATAAACAACCTACTAATAGGATTAGCAACAGTATCAATTTAACCTGGATGGTAGTGAAGGCTAATGGCATAATCCTTAAGTAGCTTGAGCCATTGCCTCTACCTGAGACTCAATTCTTTCTGCATAAACACATACTGCAAGCTCTTATAATCTAAATAGATGTCTATATGTACCCCATACAGATAATGGCACCAGATCTTCAAAGCAAAAATGATAGTCATCAACTCTGAATTGTGAGTTGGATAATTCCTTTCATGAACTTTAAGATGCCTGGAAGCATAGAACACAACCTTACCATGCTACATCAAGATATAACCCAGTCCTATACGGGACGCATCACAATACGCAACAAACCCATCAGTACCCTCAGACAGGGTCAAAACTGGTGCAGAATTCAACTTATCCATCAACTTCTCAAAACTATCCTCACAAGAATTGAACCACAAAAACTTAACCTTTTTCTAAGTTAGGTTCATCAGTAGAGCAGCAATAGACAAGAAACTCTCTACAAACCTTCTATAATACTTGGCCAACCCCAAGAAGCTCCTAATGTCAGTTGGAGTCATGGGTCTAGGTAATTTTTTAACTACCACAACTTTCTACGGATCTACCTTGATCCCTTCATTAAAAACCACATGCACCATAAAGGTCACAACACTCAACCAAAATTCACACTTAGAAAATTTCGCATACAATTTATGGTCCTTAAGAGTCTCCAACACAATTCAAATGTGATTAGCATGATCCTCCTCAATCCTAGAGTACACCAAGATGTCATCAATAAAGACTATAAGAAATAAATCTAGAAACTGTCTAAACACCTAGTTCATAAGATCCATGAAAGCAGCCAAAGCATTAGTTAATCCAATTGACATAACCAAAAACTCATAATGGTCGTAACGGGTTTGGAAGCAATCTTGGGAATATCAACCTCCCATATTTGTAACTAATGATAACCCGAATGAAGATTAATCTTAGAGAAACACCTACCACTCTAAAGCTGATCGAATAGGTCATTAATTCTAGGAAGAGGATACTTATTTTTCACTATAACCTTATTCTATTGATAATAGTCTATACACATCCGAAGAGACCCATATTTTTTTAGCACGAAAAGTATAGGAACATCCTACAGAGAAATACCAAGAGGGATGAAACCTCTAATCAAGGAGCTCCTTTAGCTCCTTTAGTTCAGCCGGAGTCATCCTATAAGAAGGAATGAAAATGGGATGGGTACTCGATAAAAGATCAATCCCAAAGTTTATTTTCCTATTAGGAGGAATTCCAGAAAGATCATCGAGAAAGACTTAAGAAAAATCATTTACCACGGGGACAAATTGCAAAGAGGGACCCTGAAAGTTGGAATCCTTAACCCGGACTAGGTGATACAGACACCCTTTAGAAATCAGTTTCTGAGCTCTAAGATAGGAAATAAACCTCCCTTTGGGTACTAAGGAACTCCCTTTCCACTCGATCACCAATTCATTAGGAAAATAGAAGCTAACCTTTTGGGTCCTACAATCCAGAGAAGTATATCACAAATAAAGTCAATCCATTCCCAAGATAACATCAAAATCCATCATATCAAGTTCTATCAACTCCACTAATGCCTCCCTATGATAAATAGACACCACACAACCCCTATAGATTTTTCTAGTGACAATAGAATCACCCACTAGAGTATACACAGAAAAAGAGTTGGAGATATTTTCAGGATCAAAATCAAAGTGTACATCTACGTAAGGGGTCACATAAGATAGGGTAGAACTCAAATCAAGCAAATAGTAAATATCACAAAAGAAAAGTTGTAACATACTCGTTACAACGTCAGGGGATGCCTCAAATTCCTAACAATTAGCAAGTGTATAGAGAGGATTCCGTCCAGTTCCAGTACTTAAAATGGCACCCTTAGGTTCTAGAATCAAAGAAGTGGTGACCAAGACCTTATTAGCTCTGGTAGAAATGTTAGATATAGGATAATTTTTTCCTTATGACCAGGTTGAACACAATTAAAACACAAGTTCCTCCAATAATAACCACAGTAAAGCTACCCACAAAAATGGCAAGGAAGGTAAGGTGCAGCTGACTAGGCTCCACTGGCCTAAGATGGGGCACCCTGTGTCTTAGGACCACTACTAGTCTAAAAACGACGATCACCTGAAGGCTTAGGATAAGGAGCACTAGCCGACAAATAAGAACCTCTGTAATTTTTCTTCTAAGTCCACTGTCTACCAACTCTTCCACTGTTCTGTTGACTTGCACCCTGCTCTGAATATGTAAACTTCTTGCCCTACCTCTCTCCTATCTCTACCTATTTTTTTCTCATTCTCAACCTGCTATAAACCACCAGCCTAGAGATGTCCATATCATTATTCAACATAGCATTCTTAAACTCCAACACCAAATCACGGGACAAGCCAGAAGCAAAATTTCTTATTTTGGGCCTTATATTAGATACTAACTTCGAAGCATAATGGGATAGCTGTTGGAACTTTAAGGCATACTTCTTAACACTCATCTTACCCAACTTCAAGTTCACAAACTCTTCAGCCTTAGCCTCCCTTAACTCCTGAGGAAAAAGTGATCAAGAAAAGTACTTGAAAAGTCATCCCACACTACATGTTTAGAATTATCACTCCTCATTGCTTCCCATTCCTTATACCACTAGTAAGCCACATCTTTCAGTTGATAGGCAGCAAACTTCACACCCTCCAAATCAATATCATGTATCACCCTAAAAATCATCTTTATCTTATCAATAAACCTTTCTTAACCTTAGAGCCTATAAAGGTTGGGGGATTCAACCTCATAAACTGGCCAACCTAATTGAACACAGATGAACAAATAGTAGGTCCAAGATGATCAGATCAACAAGACTGTGATGCCACCAGTTGGGCAAGTATATGAATAGACTAACAAACTTCGCATTAGAGATATCTTCTTGAGGTAACTGAGCATGAGTATCACCAGCCCAAAAATCCTGAGAAGGACTAGTAAGGACTAGTGAAACCTCATGTAGAGCGGTACAATCAGGATTAGAGACCCTAGATCGAGTGTGGACTTTATAAACAGGATGAGTTCTCTCCAGATCTTCCCCAGGTGGGATAGAGGTTCCAGTAGAGTTTCTATGACTGTCAGATCCTGGGAAGGCATGATCTAAAATACGAGGAAGAATATATTTAGAGAAGTTTCAAGATAACTAGACTCTATAGTCCAAAATAGAACACAAAAATAGGAAAACATTCCTAAATGCCTCGTAGCCTCCCCTAATAAGTGTACCGCACTACACACCCATAAAAGAGACTCTACTCAACATGGTGTTGTAGACATCTAGTGACCCTGAACTATGCTCTAATACCAAGCTTGTCATGACTCAAACCAGGTCCTAGTCGTGATGGGTATCTCAAGCCCACCGTGGGATGGAGATGACCCCCTTAGCCTAACCTCTAGAGAATAAGATAATAAATAGTAAAATTTAACTAGGATAGAAATAAGAAGGATAAATAAACTAATTGATAATCTTAATAATAAATTAATAAACAACCCAGTACTTATCCACAAAACCTCTAAACCAGGAATACCAAACTAAGTCGGTAAATGACCTCGACTATTGATATAAGAACAAGTTGCTACAAGAGCATAAGATATTGTCCAAGGTTCAAGCTTCGGAATTGGCAAGCAATTGAAGACCCTTTTGGAGCATTTTGAAGCCTTGGTCAAGAGGAGAAAGGAGAAGAAGTTGTTACACTCAAGAGGAGCCTCAAGTAAAGGTAAAATTTGAATTTATACCCTACATTTCAATACTCAAGAGGCGCTCTTTGCCTAGCCCTCATTAGGGGCATTTTTGACATTTGTTATGTAATAGTATAAATAGACAAGTAGCCTTCTATTTTCATTATCTTTGACATAATGAATTAAGTGACTTTTAATATTATAATCTTAGTGTTAGATTGTAGTCTTCTCCTTCTCCTTAAGATAGGAAAACTGAAATTTGAACCTTGAATGCAATTGAAATTGGTTTTCACTTGTATTAGGTTATTTGGCAAGACAGGTGTGATTGAGGAAGTATGAGTCCTTTGGTCCACCTAAGAGGAAGGTTTAAGATTTTATTGGTGAGGTGTGTTTGAATTTTTGAGACACCTTCTTGTGCTATTCATTTTATAGAAGTAAGGGTCTTTCTACCTATCTTTACTTTTTATGCAATCTTCTTCTTTATTCTCGTTCTAGTGTGTTGTTTTCTCTTTGTAGGCTTGCTGATTTTTGCCTTTTAAGTGTCCATTTCGTATTTAGCCTTCATTTAGGCTATCATTTGGTATCAAAGCCTTGCTTAGGGTTGTTCCCACAACTTTAATTCTTGGTTTTAGTGTCCTTATTAAGAAATCTAAACAAAAAAGAGTCAAAAAATCTGAAAATCTCAAAAAAATTATGTGTTGTCTTGTGTTTGTAGTTGATCTGTGTGATAGAAGTTAGATATACTAATTTTTAGCTTGTTTTAATAGTTTTTAGTGTTAGATTCTTGTTCTCTAACACTTAAAGTATCTAGATCTAAGTTCAAAATGAGATTTGGTTGTTTTTGAGCTAGATCCACCATTGTTGTGCCTTGTTTGAAGCTTTTTTTGAAGGTGAAAATGTGTTGGTTGTGATAGTTGGACATTTTTGTGGCTGATTTATTGTTGTTTGTGCCTAGTTTGGCAAAGGGAACCTAGATCTAAAATATAATTTAAATTTGGGGTTCATTTGCCTAGTGGTCAAACCGTGGTCAACTCTTGAATATTCATGTTGTTCATCCACCATCTTCAAATCTTGTTGAAGAAGAATATTCAAAGAGTGTATTTAATCCAAAAAAGGAGAAGAAAGAGAGTGTACTTGGTTTTTGTGAAAGAATATTCCTTGGCATATTCATTGTCATCCAAAAGAAAGAAGAAACAAAAGGAATAATCAAATACAATTGAAAGTACAAGGGGGGGACCAATCCATTTTGAATTAATTTAAAGCTTCAAAAGGGCTCCAAACCTTTAATTTTTCCCTCCCAAATGAAATTTCTTCTTCTCATAAGTGTGTTTGGCCGAAACAAGAATTTGGAATTTGAAAATTTTGAAAAGTGACGTCGAATTACAAGCTGCTACATCATCACTTATACAAACGACCAAATTAAGTTCTAAATTAGATTTCTAAGTTTTTATTTGTTGTTTCTAGTTTCTTTTATGTTGATTATACCACTAATTACCAAACTAGTAATTACCTACTAGGTTGATAATTAGTCTAGAGTTCTTTGTTTCGTGTCTACGTTTTTTGTGTGCTTTTCTCATTTTAAAGTCGCAGTATTTTGTTGGTTCAAGTTCGTGCATCACTTTATTTGAGTCATTTCAAACAAAGATCGATTCCTGACCAAAGCTTCTCACCACTTAAGTAACTTTCCAAGTATTACCAATTATCCAACACTTGTGAAGCCAAGTGTGAGGTGAGGTTGAGTGAGAGTGTGGTGAGGCCTTCTTGAACTAACTTGTTTATTTGTTTTGTAGGTTTTCTCTTTGCTGTTTTTGCTTCTTATTAGGTACTTTTGACCATGGAATCCGAGGGTTCTTCATCCCAACCTTTGGGAAATGATGCTATTGGAGCCTTAATGGCTCGGTTTGAGGCCTTTGCTCGAAAAATGGAGGATAATCATGATGCTATGAAGGGTGATATAGATTCTATGAAGGGTGACATGATTAAAATAAAAGCGGGGATTAATAGACTATGTCCACCAAAACCTCTACAAGTTCAAATCCCTCAAAACTAAAGATTCTACACTTTCCTAAATACAAAGCCACCAACCCAAATCCATCCTCAACTAAAATTGATACCTCCTCTCCAAATTACACTAAACCAGGACCCTTCCATCCAAGTAGAAAATGAGGGAAATTTAAATCCCAAGGAGAGTGAGGCTAAGCCTTAAGATGGAGAGAAAATGAATGGTGAGGTACAAGGAGGGTGTGAAAAAGGAGATGAAAAGAAAGAAAATCCACGGGTAGTGAAATTGAAAGGGGAAAAAGAACACTTGATTGTGGATCTTGTTCACAAAGGACCCTTGTTACCCACTAACTCGAATGCTAGCACTTTGCCTAGCATTAATTCTTCTTATGTGCAGGTACAAGATGATATGATAACCAAGAAGGATCCAAAAGAAGTTCCACATGAAAGCATAAGAATTGAACTAGAGATTCCCTTGACCGAGAGCTAAAAAAAAGTGGACTGCCCAAGCCTTACCCAAGGTGACTTTGCTACTCTCAACACTTTTTGAACTTAAAATATTGTGATTTAGTGTCTAGTGAAGTGGTTTTGGGTTTGCAAGTGCATACCTCTTTCCTTAGTAACTTTTTTGTTGTGAATAGTGATCAACTTGCTCTTAAAACTAGTTTACTACTTGAATATGGGAATTATGGAATTGAAAAACCTCAAGTTAGTGTTGATATTTATAATGTTGATCATGATAATGAATATGGTCCCTTGAACTTCTTGTGTCGTGAGAACCTTGCTATTAATTGTGTTCTTGGTGATCATGTGTATGGTGAGATTACAAATGATGAAATGTATGTTGTTAAGGGAGACCTACTAAGCCGTAGGTCCTTATCCTTGTGTACTAGTCTTCACTTAATAACAAATGCTTTGGGTGAGTGTGATACCCTGATAAATGGAATAAGTACCTTTGGATTATTCCCTTGGCCACTTCACCCATTTGATCCCGGTATACTAATGGGGTGGGGAAGGGATTGTTTTGTCTTGTGCTTCTTTTCCCTTGGTTTAAGCTTCGGAATTGGCAAGCAATTGAAGACCCTTTTAGAGCATTTTGAAGCCTTGGTCAAGAGGAGAAAGGGGGAGGGGTTGTTACACTCAAGAGGCACGTCAAGTAAAGGTAAAAGTTGACTTTATACCCTACATTTCAACACTCAAGAGACGTCTTTTGCCTAGCCCCCATTAAGGGCATTTTTGACATTTGTTATGTAATAGTATAAATAGACAAGTAACCTTCTATTTTCATTAGTTTTAACATAATAAATTGAGTGAATTTTTATATTGTAATCTTAGTGTTAGATTGTAGTCTTCTCCTTCTCCTTAAGAGAGGAAAACCAAAATTTGAACCTTGAATGCAATTGAAATTGGTTTTCACTTGTATTGGGTTATTTGGCAATAAAGATGTGATTGAGGAAGTGTGATTCCTTTGGTCCACCTAAGAGAAAGGTTTGAGATTATATTGGTAAGGTGTGTTTGAAGGTTTGAGACACCTTCTTGTGCTATTCATTTGATAGAAGTAAGGGTCTTTCTACCTATCTTTACTTTTTATGCAATCTTCTTCTTCATCCCCTTTCTAGTGTATTGTTTTTTTTTTTGTATACTTGCTGATTTTTGCCTTTTAAGTGTCCATTTCGTATTTAGCCTTACTTTAAGCTATCAACTATGACAAATCGGAATTCATAATTCCCAAAATATGAAAATAAACATAATGAAATGGCAGGGCTTTTTGAAAGATGAAGACTCACCACTTCACAACAATTCAACCGACGAACCACACCACCTAACGCTACACATGAGTAACAGGAAAGCCCTCGGACCCTTACATCATGAAATGAGGCATCATCCAGGGATGGTCAGTGGGTTGAACACTGTCATGTAACTCAGGAGAAAGGGATAAAAAAATTTCATTGCAAAAAAAATTAGTCAAAACCACAAGCACAACATTTATATACATATATAGGATGCCAGGATTAGGACAGGGGTCATGAACATGTGAGTTTAAACTATTAGCCTAAATGATGTAGCTCGCTTCGTCCTAGCGGAACCACAAGTTATACGGGTTTAGCTCCCCTTGCTAAAAGGGCCTTAGTACGTGTTAGTCGCATGAACCGAGGAAACTGATGAAAGGCTAAAGACACCAAGGTGATAACTATCCAAGATATAATATGTGCACCAAGCACATGGTCATATAGACTCCCACACCGGCAAACATGGTTTCCAGTGTTGGTCCCCTCAGGACCTACACCTTCACGGTGAGCTACACAATTCCCTTTAAGTCCAAATTAAAATGGTTTGCACATAAATCCAATCATTTGCCCAAGAGTCATTCATAAGGCATTTATCGACTTGGTATCTCTATACTAGTATGCTTGCAAGATTATATAATTATGTCAAACCGATCCATGTAACCATTAGTCTCTTAAGTTCTATTTAAATTCCAAAACCATGGACACCAAGGGCATTCCAAAATAATTTTCATCTTCCATTATCCTTTAATGCAATGCAATATTCCAAAGGCAAGTTAAATAATGCAAGTTTCCATATTTAATTTCAAGTTGACATGTAGGTTGAAGTTAATGCCAATTTCAAGTAAAAAAATCCATCAACTTAGGGAAACCCATGTTCCCCATTCCAACATTCATAGCAATGCGCCTATTCAATCCTAAAAGAATCAATTAAAGCATGAATAACATATTTAAAACATGAAAAAAGTAATTCAAGTAATCACCATCAAAATCCCTCAACCTAATTTCAAACCCACAATCATATGAATATAGAATCAATTTATACCATAGTGAAAATACAAGTTTAGGGATGAGAGACATGTCTGAAATACATAAGAAATTGAAGGGAATTCAAAGTTTAGAGCTTGAATGTTAAATTTCCTTATAAAACCCTAGTATCTTTTGCCTTGGGAGTTAAAGAGAGAAAGAGTAAGTTTAATCTTGATGACTAAAGGCAAAGAGGTCCTTTAGGTGTTTTTAAGTCGTGAGAAAGAGTGTGAAGGGGAAAAAAACAAAAATATCCTTATTAAAACATGCAGAAAAAATCAGGGAACAGTCATCACAACTTGGGTAACGACTCGTGAGGCCTAACCACGAGTCATGGCTTGGAGTTGTTTCCTAAGGATAAAAAATCTGGTCCAACACTATTATGAAGTTACTCATAGTGACTCGTTGTGTCTCACAATGGGTCATCCTGGACTCGTTGTTAAGGGACCAATATCTGGGCTTCCTCACTGTCGTTATAATGAGTTATAGTCATAACCCGTTATGTTTGATAACGAGTCATTATCAGGCCATTGTCACTGATAGTTTCGATATCATTTTCCGTAACTTGATTAACTCAATTACTATCTCTTGAAGGGTCCAGAGCTCAAGAACTTGGGGTGTCACATAAGTTCGGTAGCATAAACTTTTAAAGGCATAAAATTTTAAAATTGAATCTATGCCTCCTAAGACATAAGTTTAGTTTTGGAACATAGTGTCTTAAGAAGTTCATACGATGAACTTTGTGCCTTGGGTCATACATTAAGTATGACTTTGTGCCTTAAGACATAAGTTTAATAGTATGAACTTGTGCTTTATAAGGCATAACTTGTTCCTAGTAATTTTTTTAATATTAAAAGTAAAAAATTTTCTTGCAAATTAGATAAACTAAACTTATACTCCATGACAGACATTCTTTTAAAAAGTTTCCTGGTAAAATTAAGTCCTAGTTAAGAATACTTTGAATAATAATTTTATTAAATGAGCATTTAATGTAAAAATTAAGCACCACTGATTTGATGGGCTAAAATAAAAAGAAAAGACAATAACGAAAATATAGTAAAATTCCACTCGTATGATTTGGGAAGTGTAGAGTGCAGACAGATGTTATCACTATCTAGATAGGCTATAATTATAATTCACCTAAAAGAAGACCAATCTGTGCAAAAACTTATATTTTTTTAGAAAAAGGATCAAATTTACCCGTCTACTTTAAAAAAATTGACTACATATATCCTTTTTCATACTTTGAGGTCAATTTTACTCCCCCTCACCCCTCCCTCCGTTAAGAAACTTTTTACTTGTATCCTTCCTTTAACAGAAAAGTCAAAATTAACATTAAATTCTCCATTTTTAAAAAAAATAAAACACATATCCTAATCTAATCTGTCTAAACCAATTCGATCAGTCTTAAAATAAAACCTACCCAGACAAATATGCCCCATATAGAGGATTTTTTGATCTAGCGGAGAGTGAAATGAAGAATGAAAAGATTAACTTGGTGATGTTGAAAAATAACTTTTCCAAGAAAAGAATTTCACTAATGCAACATGAAACTACCATTACCGGAGGCAGTGGAGGACTTTCTCTTTTACGTTCAACTTTGGCGACATGGTTAGAAACACTTCTTGAATCCGACGATACTAAAAAATGAAGTGGTACTTAACCCTTATTCTCCCATTTTACATACACCTAATAAACCATCACTTCACCCATAAACAACTACTCTGCAGTTATTGGGAGCTTAAAATGGATCCAGGTCTGTTTGAATCGGATGGTAGTAACAATTTGGACATAATAGTTCTCCGGCAGAGCTTATAGTGCATATTAGCTCTGATGGTTACTTCTCAAGTAATGAAATTCCGTCCATGTTGCAGTAAAGGTGTATGAAGAATTTTTATTTGGGTGGGTGTTATTCTAAGACGGGTCAGATCAAGCGAATTAGATTAGCATTTGTGTGTTTTCTTAAAAAAAGGGGGCATTTAATGTTGATTTTGGCTTTTTTGTTATACGAAGGATGCATGTGAATAATTTCTTAACAACAAAGGTAAATTTGACCTCAAATTTTGACAAAGGGTATGTAGCCAATTTTTCAAAGTAGAGGGATAAATTGACTTTTTTTTAAAAAAAAAACTCTTAGTCCATTTATGAATCGAAAAAAGGTCAAAAATATCTCTGAACTATCTGAAATAGAGAAAAAAAATACCTTTCATTAATTTTTTAGCTAAAAAATACCTCTCTGATTATATTTTTGGCTGAAAAGTATCCCTCTTTCTAATGAAATGATACCAAGCACGCCATGTAGACAAAACACACTAAAATGCTAGTCCACGTGAAAAATTACCACATTTATTAGCCTATCTTTTGTTTGTTTAAAACCCGATCATCAAACTCGATTTTCATATCCGATTCGACCATCATATCGATTGAAAGGAAGGAAATAATTAGCAATGAACTCAATAAAGCACAAAATGGGGTGTAAGGTTATTCAAAAGAACGTAAAGAAACTTTGAAAATTAAAATAACATGGCATATTGCAAGAGGAGTAGTCTGAAGATTTTAATATTTCATTTTCTCATTAAAATACTTTCCTGATTTCAAAATATAAAATGACCAAAAAAAATGGTTAATCTAGTGCACAAAGCATTTCGCATTAGCAAAGTCCAAAATATAGAATTCTCATTTTTATGTATCCCAAAAAAACAGAAAAAAAATGTGCAGCTAACCTAAATTCAGTAGTAAACCAAAAGGAATGTCAGAATCAGGGGAACAAGGAAGAAATATGTTATACCAAGGAGGCCGAACAGAAGAATCCTAGGAATTTTGTTATGGTTGAATCCGACACGAAATCGAGCTTGATGATTCGATTTTAAATGAAAAAAAATGGGTTGATTTTTTATGTGGACGTTGATGCGGATTATCATGTCACATTTTTTATCCTCGTGGCATGATTGATGTCGTTCTATTAGAAAGAGAAGTATTTTTTGAGCAAAAAAATTTAATAAAATGTAATTTCGAGTAAAAAAAAACTAGCAGATAGTATTTTCACTTTATTTTAGGCCCCGTTTGGCCATGAAAATCATAATTTTTTGGAGTTGAAATTGGAGTTGTGTTTGACCATGAATATAAATTAAAGTTGTTTTTGAAATTGTTTGAGAGAAGTATGAGTGAAAATTACTTATTTTCACTTTTCTAAATATAATTCCAAAATTATATTTGAAATTCTCATGGCCAAACATATATATTTTTTATTTTTTTTTACTAAAGTGATATAATTTTCAGAAAAAAGTAAAAACTTTTCATGGCCAAACGGCTAAACGGCTACTTAGATAGTGTAGGATATTTTTGGCTTTTTTCATATATGAATTGAGGAATCATTTGGCGGGACATATAAGAAATAAATAGTCAACTATAAAATAAAGGGCTAATTTATCTTATATTGGATGTGAGTTATTAGTTTGGTTAGAAATTATTTATCTCAAACTAGAATAAAAGGGTACAAGTAAAACATTTTTTTTTTTTACATACAAGTTCACTCGACTATTTTATTCTTGTTTTAGAAGAAGGAACACAAGGATTGCTCCATCCGGCACTTGGTTTCGAACTTCGTTTGTGGGATAATCGAAGTATGAGGAATTCAGAAATGGTGCTATTTCGCTCTGTGGTGTTCTAATGTCTTCAACAGGGTTCATCTTAGGGTTTACGAATTTGATATTTTTCTTTCAAATTTGGCAGGATAAATCCAATGAAGAACTGGAATCTCTTTTTGATTACAGACGTGTTCAGCCCTTCTGTACTCCCTTCAATCCTATCTGCCTTGACGGTCAGCTCTGTTTTCTCATATAACACAAACACATATATGTTTGTCAGGTGTAATTGCTGTTGTATGTTATATAGTATAAACTTTGGCTTACGGCGTCCGTGTCAGGTGAAGAAATCTTTCTCTTATACTAAGCAACTTTGTTATAACATGCTGTGGTGGATATGAAATACTATTGATTTATCAAAGTCGGGTGACAGAGCATTATGTATCATTCTTCCTTCTTAAGATTTTTTCCTCTGAAACTCACAGATGATAGTGCAGACCCGTCTCCAGTTCTCTCAAAGAAACGAAGAATGATCGATTCTGCTGTAATCTTCACCTCTCTTTTTTGATGTTCTGTAAATTGTCTTTTTCCTCAATTTCTTAATTTAATATTTTAATTGGACTGGAAATAGGTCTCAAAGAAAGAAGACAAAAATGAAGCAGTTCTAGTAATTGACTGCAACGAAAAAGAAGAGGATTGGCTGCCACCCTCCCCAAAGATTTCTGCTCATACTAGTAACCTTGTTGAAGATTCAACTATAAAGGAAATTAGGTAAATTCATAGTACCTTAGACAATTTATATATATTTTTTTGTATCCATTGATTTAAGATTTGCATTACACGTTTAGTTACAAGAGCTTTATGGCGTGAGTTCGCCTGCTGAAATGTTTTCAGCTGAATTGAATTAGTTTAATTTGGTGTCTGATTTGAGTATGGTGATTTTCCTGCTCCTTTATTTTGAATGAAATATGAGTTCTGTGAGCTTGTGAATTTTCACTTTTCGAGTTGGATTCTCCAAGTATCATTTAATAAAGTTGATGTAAATATTAATGCCCTTTTGGTTAATCTAATTTGACGTCTGTTTTCTTTAGGTGGAAACTGATTAGATAATTCTTTTTGTTTCGATATAGCTAATCTTTAATGAGTTAAGTTCCTAAATGAGATATTGAATTCAAATAAATAGACTGTCACGTAGCAAAAGGTCTAAAAGCCGGGGGTCTATCGTAAACAACCTTTCCAGCTTACCAAGGCAGGGGTAAGGCCTGCCTACAGTCCACCTCCAGAGCACTGGGTATGATGTTGTTGTTGTAGATTATGTTAAATAGGACAGCATAGAATTGAGCATCCATTCTCTTTTTAAAATTTGAATAGCATTAATATTGTTATTCATCAATTAAATCCATTCTGGTTCCATGACAGCTTACCTCCCACTCATGCTTAATTTTCTGTTTAAGGTTTACTGAATGAGAAGGGTCTCTCTCCTTTTTTTTATCTTTTATTTTTTATAAACATGAGGCTTCTGTAGTCTTTGACAAGATTTGTATTATTAATTAACTTGCACTTTCTCTTGTTCTTCTCTTTTTCTCTTTACTATTATGAGTGGCTGTTTGTAGATTGAAAAAGAAAGAGTTGGCATCATTTGCCCAATCAGCTAAAGATGAGCTGCGAGATGTTGAAGAATCTGTAAAAAGAGATCTTAGTGCTTCACTCCATTCACTTCAAGATAGTGTTGCTGAGCTGCCGTCAAAACCCTCAACTGAAAGAGCAAAAATTGTCATTTCTATCCAAGACAAGGATGGAGCAAAACAATTTCGGATTTACAAGGTATTTCCTGGAGTTGCAGTTCATGTTACATATATAAAAGTTTGCATATATGTTGTGTAGTTATGTTGTCTGCATCATAATGTTTAAAAGAGGTGTTCTGTAATCTTTCCTTCATCTTAATATACTTATTATGTGTTTTTCAATCTAGAATGGAGTTTGTACTTGTATATTATCCTAAACAACGGATAATATTCACAATGAAGTTATCCTAAAGAATAAATGTATAGTGCTCCTGATAACAAAGGGATAAATGTATAGTGCTTTCCTTAAAAGTACTTTATTTTTATTGATTTCGAGGTATTAATAAGTTCGTTTATATAGGAAAAACTAGTTTACATTTGTTTTAATTAGTGCATAAGTAGCTTACAATTATCATCCATATTCTGTTACATATATGTAGCTCAAATGCTCAATGATGCTTATAATATACTACTTCTTGAAGTTGACTTCTCTCTAGTCTCTACTTTAATCCCCCTTCCCCTCCCCCCCCCCCCCCCCCCCCCCCCCAACACACACATTTATATTACAAATAACTGAGCCTAAGTGAGGCAAAGTTAAAAAAATATACGTCCTTCTAAAATAAGTTTCAAAATGTGTAGTCTGCCTAGTGTTGTATTGTGTGATGTTGTAGGCTCATTTGATTTTCTTTGGAAGCCAAAATCAAGGCTTTAATTCTAAACTAATGCATGTATTAGCCTTTTGTATTCTTAATGCTTGTTTGGTACACTTCTTCAACCTGCTTTAGTTATACTCTCTATTTGGTATTATTTTATGTAGTGTGTATGACAATACATGACAATCCATGGCATTAACAATGCAAGCGTTCCTAATGCATGCAATAGCATGATTAAAGATACAATTGCCCCCCAAAAACTTTTCCACATCTATTCCGCCGTATTTGTAGAGGGTATTTTCATAAAAAAATTATTTTTTTCTTGCAAATTATGCAATGCATGTTATTTTTAGTACACAAAACCAAATAGTGCATAAGCAATAATCTCAACATAATTAACTATGCAATGCATGCTATTTTAATACACCAAACCAAATAGTGCATAAGAAATAATCTCAGCATAAATAATATCAACATTACACATAATTAATTTCAGCACTATTCTTATACACCCTACCCAACAACCTCTAATTGTATAGAAAATTCATTCAAGTATTTCTCTTGTCATCTTTAAATGCAATATGGATAAAACTCTAGGTTACTTTGATCTTCATTTGTGTTAAAGCATTGCCCTACATATATGACTGCAGTGTAAGTGTTATTTTAATAACATTGCAAAATACAGTAAAAAACCTACGTACCCATGTAAGTGTACATACATCTACTTGTACTAGTTTTTGAGTTCACGTAACACATTCAGAAATAAATGAGTTGAGATTAGCATAGGATAAGATAATTACTTCTATGAGGGAGATAAGTTTATGTTTTGAGCATGCAGGGAAAGAAATTAGTTAGGATGGTTTCATCATCTCTTATGGAACGTCAAGACTTGAGAGCTAATAGCTGGTGGTACAACATATTTTTAATTATGTATCAACACTGAACATCACCAATTGGTCGAGTGTCCTATTTAAAAACGCAGATGTGACTTTAGGATCTTATTGTAGCTTGACTTTCATGATGGAACAAATATGTTCCAAAAGCTGCAGGATTTAGTTTCCTACTTTTTCTCCTTTACAATTAAATTGGTTATTTCTGTAAATAAACTTGATAACTCTGACCTCTTTTCTTTTATAATAATAGTTGCTTTAGTTGCTTTAATTACCATCTGGAAAATCGATACATCATATATGGTACCAATTTCCACAAAAAAATAATAATCAATACATCATATATCAAGAATCTTATTTGACAACTAACCATTAGTCAAGATGACAGTCATCCATAGTTTCTTTCATGGTCATCAAAAAAGAAAAAAAAAAGAGATGACAGTCAACCAGGTTCATCACACATTTAGCAGTGATTTCTTGAAGTAATGAGCTCTTATTAACATTAACATGCCATTAGTCTTCAAGATATTGCTTGATTTCTCTTTTTTGTCCTTGAACTATTTCACTCTCAAGCTGTTTCTACATCAAGTTAAAATTGTCATGGTTTATATTTTTGTCCTTGAACTATTTCTAAGTTAGCAGTTATGGCTACTAAGACAACAGTGTTTGAGATCTTGTATGCGGGATTAGAGGAGAGGCGGGGAAAAGAAGTTGTATGGGCTTGCCAAGTCTAGGGAGCGTAAGGGTCGTGATCTTTAGCAAGTGAAGTGCATTAAGGGGGAGGATGAAAAAGTATTAGTGGAGGATGTTCACATTAACAGAAGATGGCAATCGTATTTCCATAGACTCTTGAATGATGAGGGGGACAAAGACATTGTGTTAGGGAAGCTGGAGCACTCGGAGAAGTGTTGTGATTTCAGTTATTGTCAGTGTGTTGAGGTGGAGGAGGTCAGAGAGTGATACAAGTCAAATTGCCTTTGGACCTTTGGATGGGATACATATGATGCTTGAGGTGTTTGATGACTCCATAGTGCTATTAAAAGACGCCACATGGATGGAGGTTTTTATTAAGAAGGGTCAAAGGGCTTTGATGAGGTCGAAGGAATGCAAAAATGGGGCTCGAAAGACCTTGGAAGGGACATGCTCCCAAGGCGCTTTGGACCCGCCTTTGATCCGCTCTAGCATTTCAAGAGCGGATCAAAGCAGCCCCTAGTGGGTCTTTTCTTGATTTTGGGTCACTTTTGGGCCTTAATGTAATAAGCTTAGTCTTAGACTATAAATAGATAGCTTTAGGTCTTTCTTCCTTTTGCTTGTTTTTTACTATGATGATGAATTCTTGAAAACTCCGTTGGGAGTGTTGAGTGCTTGGGAAAGCGTTTGTTGATGATTGTTTAGAAACGTGTAAGGGCATTGTTTAGAAACGTGTAAGGGCGTTTCGATTCCTTTGCGGTCAACATAAGAGATTTAGGTGCTTTGCTTGGTTAATTGATTGAGGATTAAGAGTTTAATATACCCTTTGTTTTCTCTACCTATCTTTCTATCATCTATCCTTTTACCCTTTTACTTTTCATTTGTCAATTTTGTTGTTACTTTAGTGTTTGTGCTCGTTTCTCGTCTTCGTAGATTACTCTCGTACCATTTGGTATCAGAGCAGAGCTTGATTTCGTGCCAACGAAGTCAATCTTGGGTTTGTTAACTTGAAAATCAACAAAAAAAAGAAGTGTCAAAATCTAAAATCACAAAATCACTATTCACGTTTTTGCTCTTAGGTCAAATTTTGAGTTTCTAATTTTGTGTTTTTTTTTGTGTTTCTAGTGTTAGATTTGTGTTCCCTAACACTACATGAGTTTATAAATAAAATTTGAGCCAAATCGGAGCTTATTTGAGTGTTCTATCCTTGTTGGAAGCTTGGATGATTTTGAGGTTGGTTGCAAAATCTGAAGATTTTTGGTGAAGAATTTGAGCAAAATAATGTTTGAAATAAGTTTAGAAGGCTAAGAAGTGCCTACGTTCAAAATTTCAACTCATTCCAAGCTTCGGAGAAAAAGTTAGAAAGATTGGTATTCTTGGTGTTCTTGAAGACATTCAAATCTTCAAGTTGAATCTTCATCAAAAGTTGGTGTTTGATCCTCAAAGGAGAAGGAGAAAGAGTGTAAAGTTGTTAGTATTTGGCATTTTCAAAGGTTCCAAGAATATCCCAAGAGAAAAGAGCAAAAAAGGGACCACAACAAGTTCATTTTTGGCCCCTTGTGTATGCTGGCGGCTGGCCTGCGCCCAAGCTGCCTTGGACCTGTGTAGGAGCTGTTGCAGCAGCCCAAAGGCACTTCAAACCAGTGTAGCATCCAGGCTGCCTTGGACATGCGCCCCACTTGCTAGAGCAGGTTACCAAATGCAGATTAGCCCCTCCCAACGCAAATCAAGTCCGAAAACACAAAATTCAAACTTCCAAAGTGTATTTTAACACTTTAATTACTCCATTGCTCAAGGTTTGATTCCATAGTTTCATTTTCTTGATTTCTAATCTCTTCTTTTGATTCTTAAACTAATCATCAACTAGTAATTCGTCTACCAAGTTGATTGATTAGTGCTTGAGTCCATTTTCTTTCTTCGTCCTATTTCTTTTGAGCTTTTCTAGTTTTTATTTCATTGTAACCTTTTGATTTAAGTACGTAAATAGTTTTTATTTCTTCGAGTCATTCAAACAAGAATCCACTCCGGCCGCAAGTATAGATTGACACCTTATTGTCCACCAGAGTACAAGCTACTTTCAACATTCGTCGCTCTAATTGTGAGGATCACAAAGGTTAGACTCATATATGTTGGTGAGGAGCTTTACTACTAATCTTGTTTGTTCATTTTGTAGGTATAAGGTGATATAAGGAAGCATGTCTTTGATAGCCTCGAATAATTATGACTACGACATAGGAGACTGATTGTGGTGAAGATAGTTATGGCTATGAAAAAGATGGAGATTATTGGGGCTCTGAATGTAGTCATGATCAAGAGATGGATGGAAATGAAGGCTACTATTTTGAAAAAGAATGTGAGATGAAGAATAATCCTAATTATTATAGTGAGTGGAGATGATGAAGAGCCTTGTGATGGTTCTTATGAGGAAGATGAGGCATGTGAGGAGTATTACACTTCCCACTCCGAGCCTAGAGGTGATGTAAGGTATTCGTTTACAAATCTTATGAGGATCATGGTGAGAATGTACGTGAGTATGGTGAAGTTTTGTAGTCCTCGTCCTGTAGTACTACTTATCAAGGTTGAATCGATATGAATGGTTATGCTAACTATAGTAGAGGTTGCTCCATGGGAATGAAAGAGCATGCATCTCCAAAGCCTAGGGGTAGTACATCTTACTCTTCTTATCCTAGTGCCCAAATGTATAGAAATGGGAACAAGGTAGAAATGGAGGGTATAGTAGGAGTCAAGATCTTTTTACTCTCCCCATCTTTATAAGAGAGTCCGGTCCCGAAGAATATCTTGATTGGGAATGGGACTGTGAAAGGATGTTCATGGAGTATGATATGAGTGAAGTCAAAAGAGCTACGTGTGCCCTTAAACATATTCAAGGTCCGACATCGTTATGGTGGGATATTAAAAGAAAGTCCAGCCAAACATGGAGTGCCTTGAAGGAACTCATGAGGGATGCTTATGTACCAGTGGGGTATACGAAGCTTTACAATGTTGTTCCAAGAAGAAACATTTGCTCTGGAAGGGTAAACATTTGTGGGATTTCGGGATGCCTCTTTGGGCTAGATGATTGGTGCTATAGAAACTACATCATCCCACCCATGATTGACTATCTAGGGATACCTCGAGAGCCTCTACTTGTTCCATACTTCTTGGAGGGTTATAGGGTTTTTGAGAGAATGAAGACTTCCTTCACCCGATGTGGGTACTATGAGGGGGTGTGGTGTGACATCTTTCCCTTGGAACATGGACATTTATGCTTGGATGCCAATAATTGGTTTGCACAACATAAGGTTCCAAATGTACAAAATTGGCCTAAGATTGTAAAGGACCAATGGGGAAATCATCTCTTTCCATCCATTCTTCCTAAATCTCAAAAAGATAGTGATCATTTACTCCAAGCCTAAAGAGATTGAGACACAAAAGATTGAGAGGAGTAAGGGAGTGCAAGGTGGCAATCCAAGAGAGGAAAAAAGAGAGGTTGTGAGGAGTGAAGTGAGGGGGTTGCCACCAATCGGAGCTAACATTGTTTGTCCTTCTTTTAATAAGGACATCTGTGTAGGTACCAACATGGCAAGTGGAGGAGAACAAGTGTCAAATGAAAAGATTCCCTTTGAAGATTTGACGAGGGTAATCTAAAGTTACTTTTGTAAAAATAAGAAAAAGTTAAATGACTTTTGTTTAACAAAATGAAGAATAGTGGCTTTTGGATAATGAACATAAAGTAGGATGACCACCCATGAATTTATTCAAAAATAAAGGGACTCTCTATCTCTTGGGTTAGCAAGAGGATGATTTTGGTTGTGTTAGTGTATTAAGAGGATGATTTTGATCGTGGCACTAGAAAAATATGTTTTTGGCGATCTTAGATGCTTCCAAAGCTTGTGAAGGACCTTCACACGAAGGTGAAGAATAATATGCTCAAGAACTTCAAGGTAAAATAGCTAACTCTTACACTTTTGTGTATAAGAATAATGATTGAGTGGCTAGTAGCACATTGAGTGTGAATAGTAGCTTACCTACATGTGAGTCTAATGATTTTTTTCCTTTTGATGATGATGTACATGTTGTGAGTGTGGATACATTGGTTGATCCTAGTTGATCCTATTGATGACCGAATTGACTCTTCTTAAGATCAATTTGTGTCCACCTAGTGTTGAAGACATTGTGTTGAATGATAGTACATCATCTTTTGAAAATAATG
Organism: Capsicum annuum; assembly: GCF_002878395.1. Lineage (NCBI taxonomy): Eukaryota > Viridiplantae > Streptophyta > Magnoliopsida > Solanales > Solanaceae > Capsicum > Capsicum annuum. The sequence goes on along the minus strand of NC_061119.1, from coordinate 124,575,940 downwards.
TTGATGAACTTGTGTGTGAAACTTGCCCACCACTTAAGGATGTATGTGATGTGATTAATAAACCTCAAGTGAGTGATGATGTTGAAAGTATTGATCAAGTGAGCATTTCCTCTAGTTAAGATCTTAATGTTAGTTTGGCTCCTGGGGATAATCATGTGTTTAAAATATGTATGATGCTTGATAATTGTCTTTTAGAGAGTGAACTTGCATGTTCTACATCCGCTTCATGGATAAACCCTTCTCTCTTTAAGAATAATATCTTGTTTGAAGATGACGAAATCACTCCTAATGAATTACCTAGTGGCGTGGATAACATTGATGATGTAGCTCATCTTGAGGGCTATATCTTATATGACAACCCACTATGGTGTGACAATATTCCTCCTAAAGATGGAAATCTCTTCTTGGAAGATGAGAGTACTCTTAAGGGAAAGGAATAATCAATTGGGTGATGATAACTTTGATTTGCTTGAATATTTGAGAAACCCGATTAATGATTGTTCCTATGAAAATGCTCGTGGTTGTGATCCTTTGTACGACTCCCCACCTTTGTTTGATAATTATGAGGATGAATTGCTTGCTTCTTGTGGAGACTTAAGCAATAATTCCTTTGAAGTTAGTGGTGGTATATGTCTACCTGAGGATTCTTCAATTGAAGGAGAAAGTATCAATTGTTTAGAAATCGCTTCTTCTTCTACTTTGTGTGCTCCTATTGTTGAGAATACTCATGGCAATGATCCTGAATCTAATAGTGAGTACATACATGAGGACATCTTAGTTGAAGTTGACTTGAGTGATACCTTTTTCTACTATCCCTTTGTTTTTGATGATGCTTATGCTAATGTGGAGAGTATATCTTTTAGTTTGGGTGAAGCCTCTGGAAAAAGAGTGTTGTCTAGACTCGTGTCTATGACCACTCTACCTATTTAACCCTGGTGCCAAATTTGTATATGGTGATTTTGGCACACCCAACTTGTTGCTTGGTGTCTGTAACAAGCAAAATTTGAGGGAGGATGTTGGTATCCTTCCCTATGATGGAAAGTCTTTCTTGGGGATTTATGATTCACTTGATGGACCAACATTGTGTAAGGGAAAGATCTCAAACAAAGATGTGAGATTTTTAAAGAAGGGGAGTAGTGAAAAGCTCCAAGAGAGTTCGCCATTGTGTGTTTCCACTCTTGGCCAAGGTTCGACTACTTGTAAGTCAAGAAGAGAGTCTTCCGGTCAAATTACTTTGGATGAATTCCATTCATATGATACCCTTCTTCAATACTTATGTGGAATTGATGACCTCCTTCTCAAAGGTGGTATCATTCTTGAGAACCAAGGGCAAATGTGTCATTGTCTCCTTTGGGTATTGCTTATAAACTTGCATCCTTGCTTGACACACTTGTGCTTAAATTGTGTAACTCCCAACTTGTGGATGCGAAGTTGATTATTTGCTTGAAAGGAATAAGTCTTATGGGCTTAAGTGTCTTGACTCCATCCTTGTATGCATCACGTGCTAAGTATTTTGAGCCAAATGGCATTCTCATAGATAATAGCACCTTGGATGATGTTTTTACACTTGATTCCTTTCTATACTTCCTCTTTGCCTATGATGAGATTCATGCTAGTCTTGGATGTGTTTTATGTAGAGGTAGGAAAATTGTTGGTTTGTCCATTTGTTTGAGTGACAATGCTTTATGGATCTTGTGGACTTTAGAACCAATTGACGCACCACCATTGGTGTGGTCTCTTAAAGAGATAATGAAGCAATTGTGTCTTATGACTTATATGGTGAAGGTAGTTCTACCTTTTAGATTATTTGATACCATTAGGACCTTTGTAGTTTCCTTATCTCTTGATGATTTCCCCAACCAAATCCTTTGTGCATTTTTCAATGAGTTTCTATTGTTTAACATGAAGGATCCTTGGTTATAACTTAAGTATATGCAACCTTGGCATGATGCTATGATTATTTGTGCTAACCTTAACCCTCATGTCATGGGGATGTTGTATTTGTTTGTCCTTCCTTTGGTTTTGTAAGGTTTGGATTCGAGGTTGAATTCTTTTCAAGAAGAGGAAGATGATACAAGCCAAATTGCCTTAGGACCTTTGGATGGGATACGTATGATGTTTGAGGTGCTTGATGACTCCTTAGTGCTATTAAAAGATGCCACATGGATGAAGATTATCATTAAGGAGGGTTAAAAGGACTTTGACGAGGTCGAAGGAGTGCAACAACGGGGCTCGAAAGACCTTGGAAGGGATATGCTCCCAAGGCGCTTTGGATCCGGCTTTGATCCGCTCTAGCATTTCAAGAGCGGGTCAAAATAGTCCCTAGTGGGCTTTTTCTTGCATTTTGGGTCACTCTTGGGCCTTAATGTAATAAGTTTAGTCTTAGACTATAACTAGATAGCTTTAGGTCTTTCTTCCTTAGCTTGTTTTTTATTATTATGATGAATTTATGAAAACTCCATTGGGAGTGTTGAGTGCTTGAAAAAGCGTTTGTTGACGATTGTTTAGAAACGGTGGTTGTAAGGGCGTTTCGATTCCCTTGAGGTCAACGTAAGATTTAAGTGCTTTGCTTGGTTAATTAATTAAGGATTAAAAAAAAAAGGGCAGCCCGGTGCACTAAAGCTACCGCTATGTGCGGTGTCCGAGGAAGGGTCCCACCACAAGGGTGTATTGTACGCAACCTTACCTTGCATTTTTGCCATAGGCTGTTTCCAAGGCTTGAACTCGTGACCTCCTGGTCACATGACAACAACTTTACCGGTTAATTGATTGAGGATTAAAGGTTTAATATACCCTTTGTTTGCTTTCAATTCCTTTCATTGTGTCAATCTTCCTATCTTTCTATTATTTATCCTTTTACCGTTTTACTTTTCGTTTGTCAATTTCGTTGTTTCTTTAGTGTTTGTGTTCGTTTCTCGTTTTTGTAGATTACTCTCGTGACGGAGAGGCTATTTGCAAGGTGCGAAGTGGTAGGGCGATGGGGCCCAAAGAGATTTCGGTGGATTTTTGGAAGTATACTGACGGGGCAGGTTTAAGGTGGCTGACCAAATTGTTTAACGACATTTTCAAGATGGCAAAGATGCCAAAGGCGTAGAGATGTAGTACGGTGATTACTTTGTATAAGAATAAGGGTGACATTTAGAGTTGCAACAACTACCGAGGTATTAAGTTGTTGAGTCACATGCTGAAGATTTGAGAGAGGATGGTTATGCGGAGGTTGAGGAGGATCGTGTGTATTTCTTAGAATCAATTTGGATTGATGCCTGGTCGCTTGACGACAGAGGCAATTCACTTGGTGCGGAGACTGGTGGAGCAATTTAGGGAGAGGAAGTACTTGCACATGGTGTTCATCGATCTAGAAAAGACGTACGACAAAGTCCCTAGGGAGGTTCTTTGGAGATGCTTGGAGGCGAGAGGGTCCCGGTGTCGTACATTAGATCCATTAAGGATATGTAGGATGGAGCAAAGACTCAGGGGAGGACAGTGGGAGGAGATTCAGAGCATTTCCTTGTCTTGACATGGCTGCACCAGGGATCAACTCTTAGCCCTTTTTTTTTTCGCCTTGGTGATGGATATGTTGACGCGACGTATTGAAGGAGAAGTGCCTTGGTGTGTGCTATTTGCGGATGATGTAGTTTTGATTGATGAGATGCGGGGAGGTGTTAATAATAATTGGAGGTTTGGAGACAAACCATAAAGTCCAAAGGGTTTAGGTTGAGTAGGACCAAGACGAAGTACTTGGAAATCAAGTTAAATGACTTGAGGCAGGAGGACGAGGTGGTAATGAACTTAGATTCCCGGGTGGTTAGTAAGAGGGATAGTTTTAAGTATCTTGGATCTTTGATTTAGGGAAATAGAGAGATTGATGAGAATGTCTCTCATCGTATTGGGGCAGGAGGGATGAAATGGAGGCTCGCTTCGGGAGTTTTGTGTGATAAGAAGGTGTCTCCCGAGCCTAAAGGCAAATTCAATAGATTTGCAGTCCGTCCGGCCATGCTATATGGTGCGGAGTGTTGGCTAGTCAAGAACTCTAACATCCAAAAGTTGAAGGTGGCGGAAATGAGGATGTTGCGGTGGATGTTTTGACTTACTAGGAGTGACAGAGTTAGGAATGAGACTATTCGGGAGAAGGTGGGAGTGGCGTCAGTGGAGGACAAAATGCGGGAAGTGAGGTTGAGATGGTTTGGGCATGTGATGAGGAGGGGCACTGATGCCCCAGTTTGTAGGTGTGAGAGGTTGGCTTTGAATGGTTTCAAGCGGGGGTAGGGGTAGGTCGAAGAAATACGGGAGAGAAGTGATTAGACGTGACATGAAGCAGTTACAACTTATTGTGGATATGACCCTAGATAGGAAGATATGAAGGTCGTATACTAGGATAAAGGGCTAGTGCGTGTGGATGAGTCGTAGTCAGTAGTTAGGAGTGCTTTGGTGTAGCTTGGCTAGTAGTCTTAGGGCTTTGTACATAGGTTGGAGCTTCTAGTTAGGAAGGTTGGGGGGAGGTGTGTGCCTTTGGTTTGATAGTGTATAGTATTTCTTTGTGGGTGTTGTATCTCTGATATTTTATCTTGTTTCATGTTTTATGATGACTTAGTTTACTGTCATTTTGTCCTGAGCCGAGGTCTATCGGAAAGAGCCTCTCTACTTCTTTGGAGGTAGTGGTATGGACTGCGTACATTTCACCCTCCCCAGACCCCACTATGTTGGAATATACTGAGTTTGTTATTGTTATTGTTGTTGTTGTGTGCCTCTTATTTTGCTCTCTGTTGTTTGTCTAGTTCATGGAAAGGATATGCTTAAGTCATACTTCATAGCCAGGAATGTAATGTTATTATGACTCACATTCCCATTCTATATTCACGTAGGATGATAAATTTGAGAGGCTGTTCAAATTGTATGCTGATAAAGTCAAGCTTGAGCGGCAAAATTTGGTTTTCTGCTTTGACGGGGATAAAATTAATCCGAATGCAGCTCCCAGTAGTCTTGGGATGGAGGATGATGACATCATTGAAGTGCATGTAAAACCAAGTTGTTGAGGTAAAGTTACCTTTAAACTATTGGAATTTTCTTCTGCTTCTGCTCCCTCTTGTGCAATCCCCCAAGGAACCTCTTCCTTCGTTGGATAGATCTTCTTTTTATTTTCTCTACATCTTAGAAGAGCTATCTATAAAAGAATCGAGAGCTGCATTTTCCCATGAATGAATAACATTTTAGAGTCTTACCTCTTTATTCTATGACAGTGTTTAGGGAAGCGCGAAGCGGAAAAAAGCGACAAGGCTCCGCTTCACGCATTCAGCGAAGCGCTCGAATCATTGAAGTGAATCGCAATTCAAAAGAAAAAAAAGACTAAACAGAGCAGCCAAACGGTAAGACAGAACTGAACAGAACACAACAACTATATAATCAACAATAAAGTCAAATTGATATATAAGCAAAAGTTCAAATTAAACACCAAAATCAGAGGTTAAATCACTGAAAACACCTGCTGTGAAACAGACCAGCAAAACAACACAGACCACTATAGCAAAACAGTGCAGCAAAATAGCAAAATAAAACAGAAAAAAAAGAAAAAGAAAAACCAAATCTGAATTAATAATGTTTCAAAAATAGTGAAAGAATATAAGAAAGAAGAAGAACAGAGCACCACTGCTGCTGAAAAACAGAGTACTGCTGAAAAAAATAAAAGAAGAAGAAAGAAGAAAAGAAAATCTTAAGAGAAAGAAGCAAAGAAAACCACAGCACTGGTGAAGTCGACTCTTAAGAGAAAGAATAAAAGAAGAAAGAAGAAGAAGAAGAAGAAAATTACCTTGGTTTAGTCGTAGCAGTGGGAGTAAAAAACCCTAGAAAATTTGAAGTTTAATAAAAGTGGACTCTATTCTTTTTTAATTTAAAATTGACCCTTAAAAGGACAGCAACATGAAGCAAGCGCTTCACGCCGCATCTTGCAGCATGCTGCCTCACCGCAACACCACTGGAAGCTCACTTCAGCAGGGTTGGATCGCCTCGATGTCTCGCAGTGACAAACCCTCGCATCGCGTCACTTCACCGCATTAAGTGATGATGCGAGCGCATTCCTGAACACAGCTATGACATCTGAGTTGTATTTTTGTCATTTTACTTGCTTCAGTTGATGGACTCCTTTAAATGATTAGAATTAAGTACAAACAGACATTATCCAGATACACCTCTTCCTTTTCGCTTGTTTCTCTCTTCCATAATAAATGAATCTTGTACTCCTGCCAAAAATTCTGAACATCCCTTGGGATGTGGTGACGGATTGCTAGGATTAATCAGTTCTTGATCCCTTTTTCTTGATACTTTTTTCCATCTCCACTGTCTTGATGTAAATTATAAGAATCAATGCAGGTTTTGATGAGACTTATTTCTGAGGAACCCATGACCATATAATTGAATTCATCGTATAATCATTGCTTTCTGTGACTTTCATGTGTTCTTTATTTCCATGTGATATTTAACTCATGCACATATTGCTCATATCATCCATTATAAATGCATGTCATTCTTCTTGGGAAGTTTCTCATTGTTGGATTGAACTTTACTCAGGATTAAAGGGTTCTAGAGATGGTTAAAAAAGAACAAGGAAGGACGGAAGGGAGATGCGTCCTCTTTATAAGCAACTCCCTATTTGATGAATAACATAATTTTTAGTGTTATTGGTTAATTTTTTCAATAAAAGGGAGAATTTACCATTCTGAAGACAGATGACAGATATGGGAAAAAAGACGAAGATTTTTGAATAAGGGAGGTTTAACATCCGTCTGAAACAAGTATTTATTCCATCTGAGTCAACCCTGGGGCTGCTTTCTTTGGCTCAACTGGATAATCCCGAACTAGAGCTTGGCCAAGTATTTGAAGTTATAGCTTTACCAAGGTCAATTAAGAATGGGTTATCAAGTTCACATGGTTAGACTAATACCAGAGTGGGGAAGGCTTCTCAAATACAGTTTGAATCCTTTATATCCTTGAGACAATCTATTTACTCACAAGTAGAGAGTCGTGAGTAAATTTAGAATACGTGTATGAAACACCTTGGAAGCTCAAGAAGCTTGCTAGCCAGGTTTGAAGATAAAGTTACTCGTCCTGTCCTCTAAATGGGTGTACCTATTGACTAGGGCCTGAAGATAGGTAAGGCGTCAAGCCTATGAGTCAGGAATTTTGAGGCTTAAACTTAGATTAATTTACCCGTCCTGTGTTCTGAAGGCACATAGTATTGAATAGGGTCTGAAGGTTGCCAAGCTCAAATTATTCTCAATCCAGCCATAGTGTGCAAGGGCAGTGTCACAATTCCCATTTTTTAAACATTTTCTTTATGACTTGTAGGATCACACTAGGCATGAGAATGGTGAAAAAGTGATGATATCAATTCAAGATAAGTTGACAAGATAGTGCTTAATATAGTGTGTGCTTGTATGAGGCAAAACCTAATGTGAGGCGTTTTACTTTACTGGATTGGGCATGAAACCCAAGGATATCATTTCCTAGAAATAAAATATGTTTATGCATTTGGTCAGCACTTTTGCTTATCAAGAGCTGCAAAAGACAACCAGTCCCCGGGCTAAGAGTGCAACTTTTGATGTGTGGATTTGATATATGCCTGGTATTTAAGTGGAAAAGGGTAGAGGGGTGGGCCCGCTATTCTCCTATGTTTTGAATTGCGAACCATTTTTCTTGATAAGGTAAATAATTTAATTAAAAATTGTGGAAAAACCCTGTATACAAGGTCGTATCAAAAGAGAGAACCTACATCAAAATATGATTCTAAAGAAAAAGAGACCTAAACTTTTATACAAATTGGGGTCTCATGGAGACACCAAAAGGAAATTAGAACAGAAGACTATTTGCAACTTTACAATATTTTGTTCAGCACCTTCAGTCGCTCTCGTATTTCTCTTTCCAGATAACCCACACAATTGCTATCGGGGCAAACATTCAATGCCCTAGGACTTCTCTTCCCCCTCCTGTAAGCCCAGCTATGCAATGCCTCCTTTACTGTGCTTGACATCACTCATTGCACTCCCAAACTAATGAAGAACCATTTTCCACAGTCGGTTAGCCACTTGTCAATGCAATAAGAGATGATCCACATCTTCACTCGAGCTCTTGCAAATGAAGCACCAACTAACATAGGTGATTTTCTTTCTGAGGTTTTCACTGTCAATATCACACCCCTTGTTTTCAACCATGGTAAGAAACACACCTTTCAACCCTGGTAAAGGTTCCCCAACCCTTCATAATACTTCATATGCTGCACCCAGATGGTGTTGTGATGTTTCTAGCCTCCACCTACCTTCCATAATGTCATAATTTTTCGCCATCGCACCCCTCCACAACATATTTTCACCTCCACCCCAATCCTCCATAACCACTTCCTGAACTATGCTTATTGAAGAGCAGAGCTTTCACACCGAATCGTCCCCATTCCTTCGAAGATGGTGACAATTCTCCAATTCACTAAGTGAAACTTTCTAATTTCATCTGATGTATTGCATAGAAAATTTACCTGGTCATTTTAACCTTTCTGTCACTTCACCAGGTGTCTGCAACAACATGAAATATATGGGGATGCTAGAGTTTGTACTTTTGAGTTTTGATATACTTCCTTCACGTCTTTCGTCAGTTATCTCTTATTGCACACCAATAACCCTCGCAGATTTCTGTTATCAAATAATAAACATAAAAAAAGATATTCAAAGTTCACGTAGTTCGAAGCTTGGTAAGCAGAAAGTGACAAACATGTTGGGAGATAATATAATATTTTAACTAAAATTATAAACAATGAAAAAATAATAACAACCTCTGGGTTGCTGAATAGTTTTTTAACCCTAAAGAAATGAAATGAAGAAAACAGAAGCTTCTTATGACGAAAGTTTAACAATAACACCAAGTCTGGACTTTGTTTTTCTTATCTATTTAATAGATCTATGCTGTGAAAGGTGCGCCAGCTGCTCAAACAGCAGCCTCAATCTGCTAGATTTTCCAGTAGGTTATCCTTTGAATTTTATAATTCCAATTCCATGCTTTCTCAGGGCAATGTCAATATGCCCTTTATCTGTACTCTGCTCTAAAACTCTTTCTTTTGCACTCTAAGCTGCTGTATATCCCTTTCTTTATTTGTTCTGTGGCTGGAAGATATTTTTCTAATTTTACCACATCTTCACCTTAGATTTCGTTAGCCTTCTTAGTTTTTGCTGATCTGTTTCAGGTTGGATTCATCCTCCAGCTGAAGGTGCTTCTCAATCGGTGAAGTTGACGTTGCAGACTTTTTTTTTCTGTTTTGCTATGCTTTTGGTCCACTTGATCAGACTTTTGTCCTGCTGGCTGCAACTGTATAGTAGCTCTTCTAATTATATGATCAAACATTATTTGACAATTTTTTTTTTTTTCAGATACTACTTGAGAAATCTATGGTCAAACGGGTCCTTACTTTAGACCTTTTAACTCTATGGGCAATTATTTGGTGTATTATATACCACCCCAAGAATATAATACCATCCTCATAAAGAGAGGTGCATTGCACACGTCACTAGGAGTGGGCAGGGTATGATATGGTACGGTATTTTAAACTTCGGTACGGTAACTTCGATTTTTGGTATCTAAAAGAACAATTCCATTACCATACCAAATTAGTTCAGTATGGTTCGGTATTTGTAAATTTGATTTCGGTATTTTATGGTATGTTGATTTGGTAGCCATACTTTATTTGATTTCGATTTACATATATTCATATAACAAAAACTATAACTTTAAAACTTTAAAAATGTTTCAATCATATCAAACTAGCGACTATCTTTGTTAATCATCTACACAAAAAAAACATTTCAATTACGATTGAGTAATTTAAGATGCAAACTCTGAACAACATTATCTAAATTTAAGCATAGTACTTCGAAATAATAAGTTTCCCAAAAAATTTATTTTTGAATGAAGGTTACTTTTATGTTCAATTGTCTAATGGATGACATAAATATATTTTACAATCTTAAATACAATATATTTGGATTTTATATATTATTAAAAAACTTCGGTGTAGTATACGGTATATCGATATTTATTGCTATTATTAAAAAAATTCGGTATGGTATACAGTATATCGGTATTTATTGCACAAATATCAAATATCGTATCAAATACCTTAATAATTTAAAACTCCATACCAAATACCATAACATTCATATCGCAGCATAAAAATTTTTGATTTCGGTATGGTATTTGGTATATACCATACCGTGTCCACCCCTACATGTCACATCACTGTCATGTAACTGCTACGTAAAATATTTATATCTGTATCTATACTATATTAAAATTGTGAAGGGTGTTAGAGATGTTTGAATTTTTTGCCTTTCTTTAAAAAATTTTATTTTAGATAAAATTATCTCTTTAATATTTTTTAAAAAAATATTGACTACAATAAACATATTAAAAATTAAATGAAGAAAGTTTTCTTATAATGGTTAAATTTCTAAATTACGTTCAAAAAATCTTTCTAAAAATCTTTTCCAACTAAAATTAGCTTGATTCAAAAAAATATAGGCAAAAAAATAAAGAATCCAAAACATCTTGTTGGCAAAACAACCTTTTTCAATTAAAATAGGCTTGGTTAAAAAAAAAAAATAGCAAAAACATTATTTGTCAAATAAAATAGGTGAAAAAATCTTTTTTTTTTTTTTTTTTTTTTTAAGAAGAGGCAACAACAACAATAACATACTGAGTATGTTTCCACCAAGTGGAGTTTGGGAAGGGTAAATGTACACAGTCCATACTACTACCACAAATATGAGATAGAGAGACTGTTTCCAATAGACTCCTGCTTTACCACAAATATGAGATAGAGAGACTGTTTCCAATAGACCCCTGCTTTAGAGAAGAGGAAAGTAATAAAATACCCTCCAACATGCACTCTGAGTTGATTGCTTTCTCAATGCCTTTATTTATGTCTCAGACGCAAAGAATGTAGTGGATATGGTTATGAAAAAAAGTGTAGCTTTATGGGAGAGAGATACCACGTGCGAAGATATATGGAAGCTAATAAAGATGTTTAAAGAAGTTTCAATTATATATATTCCTAGATCTTGAAATATGGTAGCGCACAACATGGCAAAATTTTCTCTTACATTGTGAGATAAATTAGTATGGACCTCTTCTTTTCCTTCTTGGATTGTCAAAGATGCTTCTGCATCTTTTAACTCTTTAAGTTCGACTTTGCATTAATAAAATAAAGATATGGTGAAAAAAAAAAAGTAAGTTCAATTATAAATAAGTTTCGTGGGCAAATTAATTAAGGATAATAAAAATGTTTCAAAACTAAAAAAGACTGACACAAGTTTTAAATATTGAGTAGAGGTGACAATTTTAAGATTAGTGTTAATGACACTAATTTTAAAACCCTCAAGTTTTATTATTTACACAAAGATTCCTACACCATCACCACCACTCCTCCCCCACACCCCTTTTGTTGCCGCCGCCGCCACCTCCTCTTCCTCTATTATCACTATCACTATTCTAGATTCACCATTATTCCCTCCCTCTACATAACTATCGCCTATTTTTCTTCTTTTTTCTCCTCCACCGTCGTTATCAACACTACAACAAATGTCATCTTCTCATTCGATGTCACCACCAACACCACCACCTCCATTTTTACCATAAATATCAATTTTTTGTGGGCTCCTCCTCCAATCAAACTTTTTTCAGAGATTAAGTAACTATCGAAGTTGCTTTAGCAATAATCGAAGTTGCTGCAGCAATTTCAATAGTTGTTGCAGCAACTTCGATAGTTGTTGCAGCAACTTCGATAACTGTTGTAACACAACAACTAATAGTAGTTGTTGTAGCAATTACTGTAGTTGCTGAAGCAACTCCCTTAGTTGCTGAATTTGCTGAATTATTTCTTCATTCATTTTTAAAAGAAATCAAAAATTTTCTTTTCAATCTTTTTTTTTAAAAAATAGTCCATGAAAATTAAAAAAAAAAAGAACGAAATGAAAAGAGAAAAAAAAAAAGAAGAAGGAAAGATGGAAGAAGAGGAAAATCTCGAGAGAGAAAAAAATAAAAAGAAGAAGAAGAAGGATAAGAAGAAGAAGAAGAAGAAGAAGAAAAAGAAGAAAAAGATGGGAAAAACCAATTTGGAGAGAGAAAGAAAAAAAAAAGAAAGATTGAAATTTGGAGTTTGAGGACTTTTAAAAAATTTAAAATTTTTTAAAAATTACACTTTACACCCCAATTAACTTAATCACAATTTAAATAAAATTTTGACCTTACCTGGTCAAAGTTGTCACCAGTTTTAATTGAGTTAATACATAAAAATGACCCTAAACTTGACACCAAATTATAAATTTGATCTTAAACTTTGACAGTGCACAAATATGACATTTAACTATTCAAAACTGTACAAATATGACCTTCAATCCTACGTGGCAAAATGCGTGTTCAACACGCAAAACTGGGCGCGTCCAGCTTAAAATCTAAGGGCATAATACATAAATATGACCTTAAACTTTGACAGTGCACAGATATGACCTTTAACTATTCAATACTGCACAAATATGACATTTAAATGACTTTTCACTATTATTTTTCATTATTTTCGGCTCAAAGATGAAAATGACATCTAATTTCTTTTGTCATTGCGGAAAAAGAGCAGTATTGAAGATTTATTAATTAGGCGGGTCAACCTCATATGAAAAAATTAAGCGGGGTATATATATATATATTATAAAACAGAGGATGAATTTAAGTTATATAATATATCTAAATATTAAATTAAAGATGAAACTATACTAATAAAAAAATTATAGTTTTAATAAAACGTTATTAAATTAATGTTATTAAGGATAGTAGTAGTAGTATATTAAATTAACATTATCAAATCAACGTAATTAAAATGTTATTAAATTAACGTTATTAAATTAACGAGGAGCGAACCTACGTGGTTGCCATGAGGTTCACCAAAACCCCCTCGATAAAAAAATTATGTTGTATATATATAAGATAGAAAATGTATATTTATGTACGTATATTAATGTTGAACCACATGAAACAAGACACTTAGATAGCTCAGTGGTGCTATTTGCTCTTCTTGGCGCTTCCTTCAGCTTACTGTGTAGGTTCGGTCCCTGCTAGTGACTGTTTTTTTTTTAATTAAAATAAAGCTAGGTTCTGCTACTATAGAAATAAATAATAATAATAATAATAATTTTTTAAAATAAAAAAAAAGTTAGGTACTGCTACTATAGAAATAAATAAAATAATAATAATAATAACAATAATAATAATAATAATAATAATAATAATAATAATAATAATAATAAAAACGACGCCGTTTTAACACAAAAAGAAAAATTTTGACAGTGCACAAATATGATCTTTAACTATTCAAAACTACACAAATATGACCTCTCTCCAAGTCAGTCCTTTTAACGACGTGGCATCGTGTGATTGGATTACCTTTCCAGGTAGGCGCGAGTGAGACTCACGCATGGGATTGCAAAATCGGAGGTCATATTTGTTCAGGTTTTGAATAGTTAAATATCATATGTGTGCACTATCAAAGTTTAAGATCAAAGTTATAATTTGGTGTCAAGTTTAGGATTATTTTTATGTATTAACTCTTTTTAATTTAAAGACTTTTTTTGTCACCTCCTACCTAATTTTCTCAAGTTTCTAGCTTATGACTCTTTAGTCATTCCCCCGGCACGAAAATATTAGTTTTAAGTAAAAGAATCTCACTCTCTCAACCTCTCATGCAATTAGTTGATATATTTTATAAACTTTATTATTTATCGGTTTTAATTCTTACTTTTTTAGTTCGTTTAATATCTGATTATTTTTTGCCATCTCAAATAAGTATGACTTCGGGTAAATTTTTGTTAGATTATATTTGATTTCATTATTAGAATTATTATTAATTCTTGAGTTGAGGATCTATCATAAACAACCTTTTATTGCACATAAATAATAATTATAGGGTAAGAATAATTAAATTCTATAAACACGTATATTATTTGTTGTTGTTGCATACATTAGATGTGCTTACTATAGTGGCTAAGTTTTTGCTTGGACGTCCATCTCACCAACATTAAAAAGATAGGTATCTCATGTCTATTTTAAATAGATGACATCTATCAAAAATAACCTCTTATCCCACATAATAGTAATTATAGGGTAGAAATAATTGTAATTATAGGGTAGAAATAATCAAGTTCTGTGTACATGTATGTTATTTATTGTTGTTGTAAATATTAGATGTGGTTGTGAGCTGATCCCATTTATGTTTTATTTTGAATTTATATACTAACTAGTATACGAATTCGCGCGATGCGTGGATAAAAATATTATTTTTAATCTTTTTGAATTGCGATGTTCAATCATATTGTTTCTTAATAAAATAAACAAACAAAATTTAATTATAATATTGTTTCTCATACCCCCCCCCTTCAAATCACCCCTTCCGTCTTTCCCCATCATTTCATAGCCAAAACTGCACAATAGTGATAATGATCATAAAATATTGTAAATTATTATATTTCATAATTTATTTATTATGTTGTTTTCTATTTAAATTTATTAACTTGTTAATATTAATTTTTAAATAGCTTATCACTTGATTTAATGTAGTTATTTAGTAGATTTTTGATTAATATGAAATAGATATATTAATTTTGTTTACTTGAGATTTTTTTATTTTTAATTTTTTTTTCTATTATTCACATATTTTCAATTTAAAATTTATCGACAGTAAAATATGTATTATCTAATTACTATATTATATTCTCAAAATTAGTTCAAAATATACCCCCCACCCCCACTCTCCCATCTTTACATTTTTTCTACTGAAAATACTCTTTTTCTCTTGTATTTTGACATTTATGCTCTTGCTTATTTCAGAACAAACAATGCTAGTTTAAAATTTAAGTTAATTTTTTATATTTTAATATTCCTTTAATTCATTATTTATCAAAATTTTAGTTATTGTTTATCAAAATTTTAGTTACATTGTATGTATTATTTAAGACTCGACTTATTATAATTAAAAATACTTTTTTATCTAAACATAAAGTCACAAATTTTTTATACTATAATTGTAACTTGTTTTCTAATTTTGTCCATACTTATAGTTATGTGTTATTTATACTTGTAAATAAATTACCAATTTGCTTAATATCTTTACTTATTATTTATTTTTAAGGTATAAATAAATATGTATTTTTATAATTCTGGAAATTTAATTTATTTCTTAACTTGTATGGTTCACAATTTTTCCACGGTTTGAATTTATCTATCATACTTTATTTTAAATTATAACTTTATGTTACTACAAAATATAAATAGAGATATAATTTGAGTATTTCTTCTAAATTATAATTTTATGTTATTATTATATATAAATAAAAATATTGATTGACTGTTTATCTATTTAAATTTCTATGATTAATAAGTTTTGTATTAAGTGAAATTAGAATTGTATGGTTTTTATTTTATGCGTAACATAAATAATAAAATAAAATATAGAGTATATTTTACCAAAAAGAAATATATAATAGAAGAAGATTCTAATATAATCTAATCTAATTTAAGGAGTATTTATTGTTTAAAATTTACACTAAATCCTTATTTAAGCTAAACAATTCACGTCTCTTGGAGATAAGTTTATCTTTATGTTCACTTTTAATTTATTTTAGTTTAGATTTTTTAAAAAAATTATTACTTTTATCTCTAGGATTAAAAAAGTATTCAATACTACATGGAACTACTCAAAAATGAATGAAAACCTGCCACTTGTTATATAGTATACACGACTTTTATTTAAAGGATAATGACTTCAAATTAAAATATATATTTTTTCAATTCAAAACTTGATAAGAGTCCAAGTAGAACTCTCTAATGTGACAACTAACCATTTTTAATAAGTGATTTAATTTTATAATTATTTTTAATTTAAAATTAATAATTTGTTAGTCTTAATTATCTTTTGATAGTTTATCTTTTTTTTTTTTTGCACATTTTTAAAATTTACTTTTCTTTCTTTCTTTTGTTTGTTTGTTTATTAATTTATTTTTATAAAAATAAATTGACAACTTAGAATCTTTTATAGATAAGTTTATAAAATATAAGATTGTATTTAAATATATATTTTAGCATTTAAATTTTAAAGGAATAAGTTTCTATTAGAACTCTTCAATTATAGGTTTCTATTTTTAAGATAATGAAAATCTTTTTATTAAAAGGATAATGTATTTCAAATTCAAATACTTAATCTTTTAATTCAAAACTTGATAAGAGTCCGATTAGAACTCTCTAATGTGACAACTAGCTATTTCTAATATGTAATTTTATTTTATAATTATTTTTAATTAATAATTTATTGGTTTAATTTTCTTTTGATAGGCTAATCTTTTTTGCACATTTTTTCTTTAAGATTCAATGGTAAAGTTATCATTAATACAAAACTATAATGGCCCAATTTTTTTGCACGTTTCCTTAAAACTATAAATTTATTATTATTATTATTATTATTATTATTATTATAGTTTCATATTTAATTTAATATTAAATAAATTATATTTAGATATATTAAATAACTTAAATTTTAAAAAAGATAAGTTTATGAAATAGTAGAAGTCTATTTAGAACTAATTTTTATATTTAACTAATTAGTTTTTTTAAAATAAAGAATAATGCATTTTAATATTCAAATAATTAAATTTCTTTATTACATTATTATTAATTTTGTCCTAAAAACTGTCACGTGGCTTTCCAATGGCTTGCCACATGATTAATTGTAGTGCTTCGTCCTCTGCTTTATAATATATGTAGATTTAAATATGTTTTATAGAATTTAAATTTTAAAAAGATAAGTTTGAAATAACAAATATCTTTTAGAACTCTTCAATTATTAGTTTATATTTTTAAGATAAATAACCTGAAGATCAACAAGTGGAGAAGACAATCAAATAAAAATGAAAACTGTAAATTTATAAGTCAGAGACATCACAGTTATCCGAAAAAAGGGAATTAAACCACTCCTAAAAATTTTCCACAATCTTAACTAAATACATTTTATTTTTTTTGAATTTTAAAATTAATAACTCAAAGACTCCTAACATACAACAACGTACATTTTTTTTTAAAAAAATTGAAACTAATAACTACCCTTAAGTCTCATCTAACAGTTTTAAATTTATCCTATTAGATATTTTATTATTATATACTTTAAGAGAATTTTTTGACATCAATTGTTATCAAATAATACTGCATATTATTACTCCTGCTACAACCCCTATATTATTTTTTATTTATTCTTATTATATTTTTATGTTCCATTAATATATAAATCAAATGAATTTAAATATATTTTATACTATGAAAGAAATAAGTTTATAAAATAGTAACAATTGATTTAGAATTTTTATGTTTCTATTTATTAGCTAATAATTTTTTTTAAAGGATAATACATTTTCAAATTTAAATACTTTTAGTCTTTCAATTCAAAATTTTTATCACAATATTATTGACTTTATCCTAAATCTAAATTAGTTGAGATAATACACAACAACAACAACAAACCCAGTATATTCCCACAAAGTGGGGTCTGGGGAGGGTAGAGTGTACACAGTCCATACCACTACCTCTAAAGAGGTAGAGAGGCTGTTTCCGATAGACCCCCGACTCAAGATTAAAGACAGTATACAAAAGCATCAAATCCAAGGAACATGATAAAACAACATAGGTACGACATCCACAGAAGATTATACATTGCCAAACAAAGAACACCAAAGTCCACCTAATTACTGGTTACGACTCATCCACACCCTTAGCCCTCTATCCTAATGTTTTTCCTCCATACCTTCTTATCCAGGGGCATGTCCTTAGTCAACTGTAACTGCTCCATGTCACGCTTAATCACTTCTCTCCAGCATTTCTTCGGTCTGCCCCTACCCCACTTGAAACCTTTCAAGGCCAACCTCTCACACCTACGAACTGGGGCATCTGTACCTCTCCTCATCACATGACCAAACCATCTCAACCTCACTTCCCATATTTTTTCCTCCACAGATACCACTCCCACCTTCTCCCGAATAATATCATTCCTAACCCTGTCAGCCCTTGTGAAACCACACATCCAACGCAACATCCTCATTTCCTCCACTTTCAACTTCTGAATATGAGAATTCTTAACCGGCCAACACTTCGCTCCATACAACATAGAAGGTCGGATTGCGATTCTATAAAATTTGCCTTTTAGCTTGTGGGGTATCTTCTTATCGCATAAAATACCTAAAGAGAGCCTCTATTTCATCCAACCAGCCCCAATACGATGGGAGACATCCTTATCTATCTCTCCATTTCCTTGAATCATAAACCCGAGTTACTTAAAACTATCCCTCTTGCAAACCACCTGAGAATCCAACTTCACTACTACCTCCTCCTCGTGCCTCGAGTCACTAAACTTGCATTCGAAGTACTCCTTCTTGCTCCTGTTCAACCGGAAACCTTTAGACTCTAAGGTTTGTCTCCTAACCTCCAGCTTATCATTAACCCTTTATTGCGACTCATCAATCAAAACTATATCATCTGCGAAAAGCATACACCAAGGTACCACACCTTGTATATTCCGCGTCAACACATCCATCACCAAAGCGAATAAAAACGGACTAAGAGTTGATCCCTGGTGCAACCTTGTTAAGACCGAGAAATGTTCAGAATCTTCTCCCACAGTCCTTACTCGAGTCTTCGCCCCCTCATACATGTCCTTAATCGCTCTGATGTATTCCACCGGGAACCCTCTGGCCTCCAAGCATCTCCAAAGAACCTCCCTAGGGACCTTGCCATACGCTTTTTCTAAGTTAATAAACACCATGTGAAGATCCCTTTTCCTCTCTCTATACTGCTCTACCAGTCTCCGTACAAGGTGAATTGCCTCAGTCGCGGAGCGACCATGCATAAAACCAAATTGATTCTCCGAAACAGGCACAATCTTTCTTAACCTCCGCTCCACTACCCTCTCCCAAATCTTCATCGTGTGACATAACAACTTAATACCCCGATAGTTATTGCAACTCTGAATGTCACCCTTGTTCTTAGATAAGGGAATCATCGCGCTCTATCTCCATGCCTCAAGCATCTTTGCTGACTTGAAAATATTGTTAAATAAGTTGGTCAGCCACCTTAACCTTGCCCCGCTAGAGAAATTTTAAAAATCCATCGGAATCTCATCGGGCCTGGTCGCCCTGCCCCTTCGCATCTTGCAAATAGCCTCACTGACCTCCTCTTCCTTAAAACGCCGACAAAAGACAAAGTCGCGACACTCTTCGAAAATCTCCATCTCCCCTAACACAACACCTCTGTCCCCTTCATCATTCAAGAGCCTATGGAAATACGACTGCCATCTTTTCTTAATGAGGGCATCTTCCACCAAAACTCTACTATCCCCCCCCTTAATACACTTCACCTGGTCCAGATCACGACCTTTCCTCTCCCTAACCTTGGCCAGCATAAACAACCTCTTCTCCCGGCCTTTCTCCTCTAACCCCTTATATAAACTCTCAAAAGCTTCTGTCTTAGCAGCCGTAATTGCTAGCTTAGCCTCCTTTTTAGATAACTTATACTCTTCCCTGCCCACATGCTTCTCTTCTTCTTCCTTGTTCTCAACCAACTTATTGTAAGCCACCTTCTTCGACTCCACCTTCTTCTTAACATCTTCATTCCACCACCAATCCCCCTGAAACCGGCCAGACCAATCCCTTGAAACACCCAACACCTCCCTAGCAGACTCCCTGATGCAACCAGCAACCCTATCCCACATACGATCCATATCCCCCCTGTACTCCCACACCCCCTTCCCCTCCAACTTTTCTCTATCTCTAAAGCACTACTCGGAGTCAGACTGCCCCATCTAACTCTAGGTCGGCCTTTCCCACCTTGCCTCAACTTGCCCTTCTTGATAGCCAAGTCCATCTCTAGGAGTCTATGCAGGGTCGCAAGATTCTCACTCGGGATTACCTTACAATCCTTGCACAAAGCTCTATCTTTCTTCCAAAGCAGCAGAAAGTCAATCTAATCTTGGATACCCTACTACGGAAAGTACCAAATGCTCTTCCTTCTTCGGAAAGCTGGAATTCACTATCACCAATCCAAAGGCCCTCGCAAACTCTAAGAGAGCAGCTCCCTCGTCATTCCTAACCCCGAACCCAAAGCCCCCATGCACATCATCATACCCTAACTGCAAAGACCCGATATGCCCATTGAAATCCCCTCCTATGAAAATCTTCTCCGAACTAGGCACAACTCTAACCACCTCCTCTAAAACCTCCCAAAAAATCTTCTTCTCTTCCTCGTCCTAGCCCACCTGTGGCGTATACGCACTACAAATGTTCAAAGTAAACCCCCCCAAAACCAACTTGATAGTCATAACCCTATTACTAACCCTTTTCACCTCCACTACCTGCCCCCTAAGCTCCTCATCCACTAAGATGCCTACGACATTTCTACGCCTATCACTACCTGAATACCACAACTTATATCCATCTACATCCCTAGCCTTAGAGCCTACCTACTTGGTCTCCTGGACACACGGAATATTAATCTTTCTCTTCCTAAGAATCTTAACTAATTCTATCGACTTACCCTGCAGGGTCCCAATGTTCCACGATCCTACCCTCAAAATATCAACTCTCTTATCACTTCCCTTAATACCTCACACTCCACATCTTGAACCTAACCCAACACCAGGCCCCGAACCCACCCCCAGCCCACCAAGACCCCCAGGACATGACCCTGTTCTACCATGAGCCACCTAAGCCACCACTCAACACAAAATACAGCAAATGCTAAAATAACAGTAACAATAAAAGGCACACACAAAGCACAAAATGCAACCAAAATTCAAGCATAACAGATACTAAAAATATAAAAAAATAAAAAAATAAAATAAAATTTAAGAAATAAAATTCAAGGTTAGAATTCACTGGGATATATAGAAATTCCATCGCGGGCACGCACAAAAAATACAGTAATGTCTACCTCTAAGTAAATCGGGCGCAACTAAAAACACAAGTAGCTGAAATAACAATTACTAAGAACTAGACTGTAAAGAGTATGTACAAAGTAAAGTTCAGATGTCACCAGTGTTCTACGCGTGATGGTCACGACAATTTTGAAGTAGAAATTGGTTGCCAGAAGTACAGTCACCGAAAAAAAGTTAGCTTTGCGTCGCCGAAAAGTCGCCGAAGCTTCTTCTTGGTGTTGCCGGAATCTGAACACCGATGGGCGTCTGACCAACTGATTTAACTATTTTAAACCAGTTCTGACCTGTTCTTCCTTCTACCACCATCGCCGGAGTCGAGCTGAAGGACGCTTCAAATCCATCGGCGACCACAATAACGAAAGGGCAAATGAATCTGGGAAGAGAGAAGGACTTGGTGAGAGAGAGAGAGGTCGAGGGAGAGAGAGTGGCCTTACCTATTGCCATTACCTGCGTTGAATTGTTTGTCAAGATCGTTTAAATAGATGTTAAAGGGAAAAGAGGAAGGAGGGTGTAGAGAGAGAGAAAAGAGAGAAAGTTCCCCAGGTAGAAAATTAGTTTCAAATTAGTTGATATAATATTATTCAAAATTCAAATTCAAATTAATTCATGATAAACACTAAAAGTTTAAATAAAGTTAAAACTCTAAAGTTACGGAATTATTTATAATCAGTAAAATTTAAAAGTATTATCTTGTTACAATATCTTTGTAGTTGCTTAAAGTTAGGGTTATTTGAATTAATTTTTTTTATAACTTGCTGAAAGTTACGCCTCTTTTTACGTCCAAAAGATTCATCAATTAATTTTTAGAGCTTAGTTAGGAGTCTTGTTTTTCCCTCTTTTATTTTCAAATTCAATTTTTTTAATATTATTTAATGCAAAATTTTTATTACAAACTTAATAGTTTTATCCTAAGAATTTCCACGTGGCTTAACCATAACTTGCCACGCGGTTTCTTGTGCTTCGTCCTCTGTTTTATAATATATATAGATTACAAACTTAATAGTTTTTTCCTAAGAATTGCCACGTGGCTTAACCATAACTTACCACGTGGCTTCTTCTTGTGCTTCGTCCTCTGCTTTATAATAAATATAGATAGATTTTAGTTGATTATCCATTTGTGTAGGATATATAGGTTCTTTTTTTTTTTTCTAATCAAATTCTACTAAGTATTGATTTGAATCATTAAAATTTATAATCAACCGTCAGGAGTTCTTGGCATAATTATAATATTTGTTAATAAGTTCTCAAGGTGATCATACCACGAATGGTGTGGATGATACAAAATGCATAACTTGTTTGGTTGTCCCTTCTTTGGGTGATTATTAAAATATAGAAATACAAAACATTCTTTCCTAGATCGATCAATGATCCCTGTTTATAATTTTTGATGAATTTTTAACATACAAGAAAATGGATCAAGTGTTTGGCTTGTCTTGTCTTGTGTAGGCGATCAAAGAATTAGTGCATTCACCGCAAGGGAAGAACTTATCTTATTCAAATGCATCAGGAGTCGAACTTTTGATGGGTTAGCCTAAAAGTGTGAAGGGTCTTATAAATGTTGTTTGAAATTTTTGTGTTTTATTAAAATACTTCATAATAGACAAATTATCTTTTCACTTATTTTCTCCAATTATTATATCGATATTTGTAATATCTAAAATAAAAGAGTCTAGTAATATATGCTATAAGAATATAT